>NC_047024.1:28540241-28599324 GCF_902652985.1 Pecten maximus | reverse complement strand
AACCCCTATGTTATGGAGTAACGGTTTATATAATACATAACAGGAATCGTACGTGTAAAGGCCCCTGGGCCTATTTTAACATCAGGATTGTTTTTATCTCTTGATACCCAACAATGCTATATATGGTTATGGGGTGAGAGTCTCAACGGTTTCAAATATACAAGTAGCGATTAAAAGGACTTACTTCTATTGGACTTCGCCCCTTTGGCCCCAGGGGAGTCAGAGTCACCATTTACGCAAAATTTGTTCTACTTCCCATAAGGATATTTCTGATCATATTTCATTCAAATCTATTCAGTACTTTGCGACTAGTAGCGATTTAAAAGATTTACCTCTATTATCACTAATGGGCCCCGCCCCTCTTGCCCCATGGGGGGTCAGACTCACTATTTATACAAAATCTGTTCCCCTTCCCAAAAGGAACGTTTTGACCAAATTTGGTTCAAATCCATTCAGGGCTTTTTGAAAATGGTTTGGGGATGGAGCTCTGACCGGTAACTGTTATCAGCATGAGGACTGTCCTGTGTTACATTACAAATATGACTGAGAAATGTTTTGAATCTCAGAGTTGGATTATAAAATGAGATGATTGACCTGCATGGTGATATGTATATCTAAATAATCAGGTATGTTCGATGTATCGATATAGGTGCGTTTTCTATCTACACGACATTGAATAGCTGAAAGCGACCCGAGGGCTCTCCCTTTTAACTTTGACAGGAGCTCGGATGGTATTCGGTCCATATATAAAACAAGAGGCCCAGAGGGCCTGTATCGCTCACCTGGATTTCATGATATATGAAACAAGAATGATGATTAAGTATATTTGTCACTGGTATTGCTATGTCAATATATCATAGGCATTTTATATGAGTACGTGAGGTATGCCAAAAAATGCATTAATTCATGAAATGAAATTGACTTTTGGCGCAACCCCTTAGGGATGATACCACACAAATGTGAGTGATATCCATTGCTTAGTTTCAGAAAAGAAGTTTTTTAAACCAATTGACCCCTTTTGACCCCGCCCTCTGCACAAGGGAGGTCAGTTCCTTCCTTTATAAAATTTTGAATCCTTACCCAAAAGAATGCTACCAGTCAAATATGAGCTGTTTCAGAGAAGAAGTTGTTCATATCAATTTAGCCAATTTGACCCCTTTTGGCCCCACCCCTCAGCCCCCTGGTTGGGTCAACCCTAAAATTTGTACAATTTTGAATCCCCACCCCATGACCATGCTACCATACAAATGTGAGTGATATCCATTGGTTAGTTTCAGAGAAGTTGTTTATATCAATTTAACCAAATTGACCCCTTTTGGCCCCGCCCCTCAGCCCCAAGGGGGTGGGCCAAATCATTTGTTCAATTTTGAATCCTTAACCCAAGGGAATGCTACCAGTCAAATATTAGAGATATCCATTGCTTAGTTTCAGAGAAAAAGTTGTTTATGTCAAATCTGCCAAAATGACCCCTGTTGGCCCCGCCTCTCAGCCCCAAGGGAGGTCGGCCCCACTATTTGTACAATTTTGAATCTTGACCCCAAAGGGATGCTCACAGTCAAATATGAGCAATATCAATTGCTTGGTTTCAGAAGAGAAGTTGTTCATATCAATTTAGCCAAATTGACCCCTCTTGGCCCCACCCCTCAGGCCCCCTTGGGGTCAGCCTCACCATTTTTACAATTTTGAATCCCCACCCCATAGTGATGCTACCAGGCAAATATGAGCAATATCCATTGCTCAGTTTCAGAGAAGAAGTCGTTTATATTAATAGAGCCAAATTGACCCCTTTTGGCCCCGCCCCTCAGACCCCAGGGGGGTCAGCCCCACCATTTGTACAATTTGGAGTCCACACCCCATAGGGATGCTTCTGACAAAATTTGGTCAAAATCTGATCAGTGGTTATGAAGAAGAAGTCAATTGTTGACGGACGGACGGACGGACGGACGACGGAGACCAGGTGAGCTAAAAATCAGAAACCTTCGAAAGACATCACAGCACGAGGTTCCAATAAATAAAAAGTCGTAATTTTTTTTCTAAAACGACAAAATATAAACAAAAAGACCATTTATACGAGAACCGGTGAGAAAGTAAAAAGAGGATCCTTCTCCGTGTGTTTCGGAAGGAAAAGCGTCTTCATCTTCATAGACGTCAACCGCGTACCTTGGTCAAGTACAGGTACCTTATAATTAGGATGTCACAAAGACATGGCAAGCTTACAACAAACATTTAACACCAGGAGACTTACAAATTAAGAGAACGACAGAGGGTTATCTATAGAGGTGAACTAGTATACATGTAAATTTAAAGCGTTGACATGTCGTATTTTTAAGGCGCGTAATCTGTAGTGTTGTTCGTCGGACAGATGAGTGTCCAACTAATTAAAACCTGGCCATTTTATGATGTTTCGTGAAGTCTAGAGAGATAAACTTTATCTGTGTGTTGACCGAGACCATACCCATCGACATATCTTGAACTGTATGTCAACAATCACAATTTTCCTAGAATTGGTTCGTTACATTAGGCCGATGGTGTTACGAACCTTTACATTATATATTGTCAGACAAGGCCAGTACCTGAGGTTATACTTACCCAGCAAAGTCGCTGGACACTGAACACGATGTAAGGGTTACGGTATCTGTTGGACCAGCTCTGGCTTTGTAGAGGAGCTGCTAATGTCAGAAACTAAAAATAGAAAAAAATGTCATATTTGCGTACTGTTTTCTATTAAGGTTCTTGTCAATAGCATTAATCACTACTCTGACGCAAAGGAACAAGGCATGATCTACTGAATTATATAGCACAAGTATGACATAAAGGGAGGCATTTCAATCTATCTGATACTATGAAGACATCTGAGCATAATTTAGAGACAAATAGTGAAGCTGTGGAGTTGGAGGCTATTTTCAAAAATATGCATACTTTACTTTAACTTAAAGTCTGCGGTTGAACTAGTTTTCCTGTAAACGGTCTTTTGCTATGTTCAGAGATCTTCATCGTGTCTAATAAGAGCATTTTTTTGGTGATTGGAATGTCTCCCTACATAGCAGCCATTTGCATTTTAAAGTCAAAATAGAATCCATGTTTATGATTTCATCAAGTCAAATCCGGTCAAACAAATGTCCCTTCTACCTGTTATAGACACCTGTGACCATAACGATCGTGATGGCTGATTTGTGTAATATACGTGATACACATGACCTTACTGTGTTATCCTGAATGAAATTAACAAGCAGCTTACCAAATTACATGTTAACAGCGAGACTGTGATTAGCCACTATGTATACTAACAATTGGTTGATTTACTTCTGATTAATTGCACCATAGTGTTTTTATAAGCTTGTAAAATATCACCGGATTTGCGATTTGTGATGAACTTTAAGCGTACAACATTTTGATAATTCAAATTATAATATACAGAAAGGACTTAAACATGGACTATAGTAAGGGAACTAAACTTATAAATAAAATTTGCTTTTTTTTTTTTTTTTTTTTTAAGATGTTGGTTTGCGTGTGGATTGAAAGACGGTGTAGCTTTTCAAATGAAATAAGGATAGCTAAATACATTCATTTAATGTGTTCGGTACCTTTCCGTTATTAACCAAAACTACATTGTAAATGAACACTACATCCAACAGATCAGGATTTAGAAGAAATAAGCTATCGTAGTTCTTTTTGAAAGTCAAACAAGTAATTTTTTTAAAAACCTCCGGGACACCAATCATGAAGGAAGGAAGGAAGGAAGGAAGGAAGGAAGGAAGGAAGGAAGGAAGGAAGGAGTGCAACGATCAATACACAAGCAAAATTTGTAAAACTAAGAAAAATTGATACAAGTACAGTTCGTACCAAACAAGTTAGAAATAAATATATTTTGTTAATCTGTGAAAGATACAAATATGATCAAGAAACAGCCAAGTGTAATTTGTAAATCTGTAATTTTGTAAAATGCATCAAATAATATATAAATGGAGAGAGAGAACAGAATTGATTAATTGATTGAAGGGCGAAATACTAAGACGGATAAGGGAAACTGACACCGACTTAAAGATCCAATACAATAGTGGTTCAAGTCATTTTAACAAAACAGATCTCGTAGACATTCAATTGTATGTTCCATGGTTCCATTGTTCCATGGTTCCGGTTCCATGATTCTTAAGAAATGGTGTCGGCTTTTACATTTCTGCGACGTTCCGAGAAAATAATAAATCTACTTAAGTTTCTGAAGAATACCGTTACAAACCGCAAAGATTACATCAATATCACCCTAAAAGTTGAGGTAGCATATTTACGTTTTACTTACCAGTATTAGAAAGAGATATGTGTCCATAGTGTATCCTGAAGGACGGCTGAGAGACCGGGCATGTACTTCCGTTGTCCTAGAAACGTGTGACAGCAACTTCCTGTTGAACTTCATGTATATTGTGACGTGTCTTTGATGTTAATGTGTCACTGTAAAACAAAAATTAACAATTTACCTGTATACAGGTAACACAAGGGTCAAACGCAGGAAATACTCGAATGCTATCAAATTGAACATGGCTATATTAGGTTAAACATCCTATGAACCATAAATGACCATTTGACGTGCATTTTATATCTAACATGTTATATCAAGGATTAAAATATTTATACATTACATTGTACTTTCTCAAACTAAAAGAATTTGATCTGTTTTAAAACTACACGAATCAAGTGATGGATATAGAGTTATTAAGATATGGTACATTGACAAATGTATTTAAATATAAAACAGTGGCGAGAAAGTGTCGCAAACGAATCCAACTAGAATTAGAACTATATCAACTATTTCAATGTTACATTTTATTTATATCACTGATATACTAGCAAAGGTTGATATGTATAGTTAATAAATATGTAATTACAAAAGTGTTTTTATCTCTCTATTTAAGATATACAAAACATATGCTATCTAATTTGTGGCAATTCTTTATATGATTTAGCTAGATCGATCAACAACCGTTCATGTGGCCCTGTCGTTAATTACCGTACTTGCAAGACAGCAACAGTACACTTTAGAACGCTTTTCACAAAGACAAAAAATGGGCCGGGGGAGTTGGGGGTGGGGTATACGGTAAAGAGAAAAGGGAAGAGAGGTGATTTTCCCCAAGACGCTTTAAGCTGAGAAATTAGCCAATGTATACAGATACTGGCGTCATAGTTTGTGAAGCCTATGGCGTGATGTGGGAATGATCGGATCACAGAATGTCACCATAACAGCTACTTGATGACTCGGGTAAACACATTAAGTTCAGTTAGCGTATACTCAGGTAAAAAAAATCACGCTATATACAATCTCAATTACCTTCTGTGGGACTCTTGTTCTTCTGTAGTATTAACATACAGTGTTTGTTTTTATCAAAGGAAATCAAATTAGAAGAAACTGATAGCGTAAACAAGTTCAATGCCTGAAACACTACAACGCAGAAATAGTTCGTGTTTGATTCCAAGATTACAATAAAGATTTTATCTCGTGTAGTATATTGAATCGGTTTTACATGTTCAAGGCAGAAATCATTGATCGCAGAATAGAACTACCATCTATCAAGCTATAACCTTAATTTTACTTTAACTTTGTAATATGCATAATAGCATCATAACTTGAGTCCTATATCATCCTATTCAATAACGTTTTAGTGAATGAGTTTTCATCCGATGAACTTTCGCCCCACGACTGATATAGGTGTCATTCTTAAGCCCATTGTTTGTACACATAATGCCATAAATTAATGTAATAAATAAAAAATATTTCCAATAGCATTCTTGTAACAAACACTTGGAAAATATTACGTTGTATATATTTTTCTCCGTGTGATTTTTAACATGATACTCGCTTTAACCTGTCAACCCGTCGACCTCACAGGGACATGGTACAAATAATCAGACCCTGGTCAAAATACATGTATTATACAAACTTTCATTGTGGGACTCTTTTCTCTTAGATCTTATTACGCCGTTGTGTCGGCCAAACGCCACCGTCACTATATACGTTATGGGCTGATCACATGATTTCAAAAGCAAACGAAAATGCTCGTTAAAAGCAAGATTTAATTATATAGATATATTGCAATAAT
This sequence comes from Pecten maximus, assembly GCF_902652985.1. Taxonomy (NCBI): domain Eukaryota; kingdom Metazoa; phylum Mollusca; class Bivalvia; order Pectinida; family Pectinidae; genus Pecten; species Pecten maximus. The sequence continues at coordinate 28,593,235 of NC_047024.1, read as the reverse complement.
TTTAGATAAGTAATAATTATCTGAAATAAAACACCACATTATTTGCCGTCATGAATATTCATTTAAGCAATGAACAGTGGCTTTAATGTTGTTATAGTCGATATGGCAGCAAGATGTATGGTGGGCAAATGGCATGTGAACCCGTTAGGGTTTCCATGCTACATTTGCCCACCATACATCTTGCTGCCATATTGACTATAACAACATTAAAACCACTGTTCAATACTTATATTTACATTGTCTTACCATTTCATCAACTTTGAAAAAAAAACTAAACCAACACAAAATAATGTCGCCTTTTTTTAATGTCACATGGGTGTTATAGCCTGAGGCACTGAGTGTTATAGGCGTATGGTGGCAACTGCCTCTTAGTATTGTGTCAATGGGGAAATGTGGAGCAAATGTAAATATATGCGCATAAACACTTTTAATTAAGAATTAAACTGCCTTCTTTGGAGAGTAATGGTCCTATAATTCTCACAGGTTTGTAGACAAATAAATCATAACGCAATAACGCTCTTTGATCAATTTTCTTTACTTATATTTCTGTTTCATATTTAAGCTTTTCTTATTTTCCAACCTACAGCAGTGTTAGCATATTCCAAAGTCCAATTTCACGTTATCAATGAGACCTATTTTCTTGTGACGTCACGACTTCCGGCGACCGTTCTCGGCAAAAAATATATTTCATGGAAATAGAAACAAATTAATCAATTTAATTTGAACGCTATATCAATAAAGTTCCCCGCGAGGATGCTCACCATTTTACAACATAACTTGATCGACATAAATTGTTGAAAGTTACCGTGGCCAATCTTGAGCTTCTTTTCTCCGGTAGCACAAATTTTCGTGACGGCAAAAATACTCTTAAAATAGTGATGTCAGACAAAACGTCATTTAGTGACGATGACGACGAGCCTTGTTCCTCATATCACTGCACAAATCGGAGTTATGAGACAATTATGGTATGATAGTTTTCCATTTTATAACAATGCGGAGTCAATGGAAATATTTTCTGTAGGTCCCCTCATATGCCAACGTTTAACGCCATACCCTGCAATCGTTTATACCACTTTCGATTTACCCAGAAGACATTATATTCCGACAGCATTTTAGCTTCAAACACAGCTAATGAAAGTAATTACAACAGAGCGTTTCGGAATAAATTGTATCCACATTTTTTTTTAATGTTGAATTTTATTGAACCAGTTAAAAACCTCGTGTTTACTTTCAATTGTATAGTGGTTGCCAGTAATGATCGTTTGTCGTGTCCTCATCAATTTCAGAATGTTCAGAATCAATTTCAGAATGTGAAATGTCTATCAAATGCCACAGCAGCGTATCCCGGCCATCAGATAACATACTGATAAAAATTACCATTTGCGTTTTAATTGCGTAGATGACATGCATTTTTCTACGGCATATGGCTGCGGCGTTTCGTTAAAAAATAATTAATACATGTAGTATCATATATATATATGTATATATATATATATATATATATGTACATGGAATATAAGACATATATATTACTCAACTTATATCTACGATAATTAACTACATGTATATGTATATAACATTATATTGTGAACTCGCATGCACTTTTTTGCTTGATATCACTATGTAAATAGTCACGTATTATCTACGTTACATTGATTGTATTTGTATTATCATGCTCTTCTTTGTGGAGGAAATAAAGATGATAATAATCCAATTACTGGGGGTACCTCGCTTCAAGTCGTAAGCAAGTGTATGTGACTACAATACCACGTGTCTGAAGACCACTCTTTGACCTTGGTATAGTAAACTGAATATATTTCAGATTTTTTTAATGACTTTGGTAGCAGTGTACAGTAAAAATGCCAAATTCTGAAAAATATGGCACATGCTTTAGATATGTAAACATTGCCAGTTAACCTTATATATAACCTCTAATAAAGTATATATATTTGAAATCTGTACAACATTTGCAATTTTAATAGAGCTCTGAAGGATAAGTAAACTGATATTTTCTGTGATTTTTAGAGCTGTGAATACCATGGTAACAGCTTAAAAAATTCTCAAAAATTGCAAAATATTATGATATTTGACCCAAAATGGCACAATTCTCTACACAATTTTTTTTCTGAAACCTATTTAAAATTAAATATCTCTATCCCAAAGACAGAATTAATCTTGTTTGGACATATGTTGTAAATTAAGTTTTTCCGCTATCTTACCTTTTCTGTGGGCTTCCATTTTGCGCTGTAGGCCAAACTAAATTTCCTGTGTAAACACACGTTCGGAAAATCCGGATATTTAAAATCCGGAACCAATTTATTGATTTTTGTTTTAATAAATGTGAAGCCTGTATGTACTACTTCATACTGGATATACCAATTATAGTGTACATTTATTTTTTCATTTTTTATACATATCATAATACAGGAGTTATTTGCTTAACAAAAAAATTGCCCATGGCCAGGCTGTCTTACTGTGGTGTGCTACCTTTGGAGTCCCGTGCTTCAACGTCTGTTTGCTGGGTTTATCGCCCCGTGAACAGCCAGTGCCATTTTGAGGCGAGGGTTTCCTTGTAGTAGTTGGTGGCTAACTAACTGAAACCTATGGGATGCGCGTCGCATGCCATCCAGAATGATTCGGGTAAATCTTACTGTTAGATAAATTTTCTCAACTGAAATGTGATTCTCTCTAATCAATAAACATTTACAGAGAATTGTGGAAGTTTTCATCCTTATTTTGAAATCTTCACTTTTTAGAAAAATTGCATGTTTTCTCCAAAACGTAAAGATGTCGATAAAGTTAGCATGAAAAGGCATAGTAATCATTGGCAACAAAGTAAATGATGGCACAAAGATCCCTCATGTCAATTTTCATGGTTCAGTATTTCCTGACCCTGTCGTATCCCCTTAAATGCGGAAGGTCCTTCAAGCCAACTAATGTAATCAGAAAATATCTGATGTCTTATAGTTACGCTCAGATGTATGGCTTTGACCAACCTTCAAACTTCCTTGATAAAATAAGTCTTTGACCCACTTTCAAATGCATAGGTAAGAGTCAATACAGGCCTATGATGCCACATGCTTATCAATAATATTATTTTAGCAGCGAGTATTAACATTTTGTCTCATATAATCATGTTAAACCTTAATGGTGTTATCGATTTTCTGAATATGGAGCTAGTGAGGTGTGTCTGAATCAAGTTGTACCGGAAGATGAACGGATATTGCACGCGCAGGCAAGTACATTGTTTGATATTTATTGAAAATGAATAACAATGTTGTATATTTCTTGTCAAGCTCAATGCCCGGGCATGGAACGAGTAAAAAATATCCTCGTTTGGTATTTGTTTTGTTTTTATGTTTTTATCAACATTATTAAATTGGATTTCACGGAGTCTGAGGACACCTGTTTTTAAACAGTAAGGTCGAGAAAGGCCAGTAACTACTTGAATTGGGCCGACTTATTCATGTGACACAGACACACTGGTATGTTATCTCGTCCGGTCCGATCTTCTGACACCGGAATGGATCAGGATGCCAAGGCTTTGCGGAACTTCCCCAGACTTCCCCACAAAGATGACCGCTCAATTCTCAACAATCGTGACCGCTCAACTCCCCACAACGGTAACCGCTCAACTCCCGACAACGGTAACCGCTTACATCCCCACATTAGGGACCGCTCAACTCTCCGAAATGATGACCGCTCAACTCCCAGCAGTGATGATCGCTCAACTCCCCATCAATGGTGACACGCACACACATATAATTGTGACAGCTAAACTCCCCACAATGATGACCGCTCAACTCCCCACAATGTTGACCGCGCATCCTCAGACAGATGTTTAGGGAATGCCAAGGGTATGAAAAGGCAGACAAAAGATACGAAACAATATGAACATATCTTACTGTAGTCGCGTCTGACAAATCGTTTAATTGGAGACAACAGCTCCAATTCTTACATCCTACAAGAACCTGAGAAATGGAACATTGATATACATAGAAATCTACAACAGTTAACTCATACAATCATACTGGCTACCGAAGGACTCTTTCCTCTCAGGTAAACTGTTTTCTTTACCTAAATTATACATGTCATTGAAGAGTCCATCCCCTTGATATATCCCCTGGTGGATTATATTTATCAAATAATCTGGTGGCTACCTTGCATTTAACTTTTTTTTTTTTTTTGTTCTTTTTCATTCTCGAAAAAGTGTTACATTTGCGTACTGGTACAGAATATAAACACACATTCATGTTCTTTAAAGAATATATTTTATAAACAAAAAAACAAAACAAAAACCCAAACAAAAACAAAAAAACAAAAACACAAACAAAACAAAAAACAAACATTTGTTCAGGTTTATTTTTATATTTAATAACTTCCTATTTCGATCTGTTTTTGTTTTAAATTATATACTGTGTTATTGCATGAATGCATTACTTATCTTGTGTTTCCTCGATACAATCCACCTAACCCGAGTACTTACATACCTACAGACACACTGGTTATAATTGTCTTTGATATCATTACTATAGAATGACATGTACCCAATGACTGTGTATAATTCTACAGAGCTCCATATCAGCTAGAATCAACACTGAATTATAGAGTGTTTTAAACGCTGATGGAGAGAAAGAGGGCCTTGGTCTGCACATAAATACTATAGGAATGCTCACTCACCTAGAACACTTTCACTCAAAAATCAATAAATAATTTATCCGTCAATGACCTGTTTACTTGGTTTTCGTAAGTTTTTTTTCATAAAAAAAATCTATCAACATTGAAAGTAGAAACATGTTTTCTGATAATTACCATATCTGCCCATGCATCTGAATTGTATAGTATATGTCGCGTAGGTTGTATCTGCAACGGGGTGTGATGTTTACTTGTTTCCTAACTGCAGGCTAATTGATTTTTGGTAGAATGGAATATTCCTTTAATGTAATAATTATGAGTTGTATTGGCTGTACAATGAATTGATCATGTTAAAAATCTTTGTTTCAATGGTATTTCCTTCCTGAATATTGACAGAAACACAAAAAGTGTACAAATTATTTTGTTTTGGTAAGCATTATTGCTTGTAGTATTTCGGCCTTATCTCACAATAGTGCGGCAATCAAATCTTGATGGAGACATTTGACATCATACCAATCATATTAATTTCTTATAGAGGTGTGCTTGGGTCTCGAACAACAAATACATCGTGATAGTGTATATTATAATTGAGATACTGTCTTAATGTTTATTCCATACTATCACAGTATATGTTAAAATGACACCAAACGTCACATTTTTGGTAATTCAAGGATGCCCCATCCCCCTCCCTCTTTTGATGACTGCTAAAATGTGCGTTACATAGCCAAATTTTAATGAAATGCCATGTCGTAGTCTAAATGGCATAACATCTCTTCCAATCAATTTTATATACTCAATATCATGATCAGCGCCGAGCTTCAGGAAAGGACATGAAGTGTCACTTTACTTAATCTATTTTGTTATAATATGAATAGAAAAACTGCGTGTTCCCCTAAATGTAACCTTGAAGACGTACAAGGAGACAAAACTGTGTTCTTCTGAAAAAGTACAAGGAGGGTAAGACAGCGTGTTTCTCCGAATTTTACATTGAAACATACAAGGAGAGTAAAACTGTGTGTTCCCCTAAATGTTCCCCTGAAAATAAACAAAGAGATTAAAAACTGTGTTCCTCTAAATATTCCTTGAAAACGTAAAAGAAGAGTAAAACTATTTGTTCCCCTGAATGTTCCCGGGAAAACATACAAAGAGAGTAAGGCTGTGCGATCCTCTAACAAAGTACAAGGATAAGACATTGTGTTCCCTAAATGTTCCCTTGAAAAAGTACAAGAGGAAAGCCTGTATGTTCCGGGTGGGTAAGCGTCTTCGCCTAGTTGATAACACTGTCATATCCGGGGTAAGTCACATCCTCAAAATGGCAACGGAATCACTCAGCATATAAGAGCTGCGAGCACTCATGCCTTCATATCGCTCAAGACAATAGCATATTTCTAAATGAAGTCATGATAATATTATCGACATTTTTTAAACTTCCTCTCACACATTTTGTGATTTACATCCATTTCAATGTTGTTTATGGTTCCAGATAACACACGGTCCCATCCCTCATAATCATTACTTTAGTCACAATTGATTTCCTCTGTAGAGGGACGTGAACGTGGGGAAGCATTATTATCACGTTATAAACCTCTATACAATTTTACTCCTAAAAAATGTCATTAGAAAAATGAGCCGGATACTTATTTCCTTCTTATGTCTAAAGACATATACATGTACAAGACAGGTGTGCAAATAATATATTCAAGTTATCATTGTACATATGAATTGAAGGCATTTGATCAATATATCACCAACTAGACCTAAGTAAGCTGCTAATGACATAATTATATTCTCAAGTACATCAATATAGGTGGTACAAATTTTACACACCTGGATGAGGAACTGAATATCTATTTAAATCCATCCGGTTAGTGTACGCATGCGCGGAGTACCTGTGATCAATATAGCCTAGCCAGGACCTGAGTTCCGATATCGCGGACGGACCGAGGATGATTAAGATACCACTAGGTGCTAGTTTCATTTTCTTAACCAGTGCGATATGGCTAGCTGTTACCGACGAAAAAGGTATGTGTTAGATAGTAAATCGAAATTCATCTTCGTAGATTGCGTTAAATAATGACTGTCTAATTATTTGTCCAGAGAGTGTAGGAATTTTTTTTTCGGACCCTTCAATTTTGTTTTGTAAAGAAAAGTAGATTGAACGAAATCCTGGGCCAGTGTCTGTGATATTCGCGAACCTGTTGAAAAATGAGGCATTTGGATTAAAAGTGACATTTAATCAATTGATTTTGGCAATTTGATATCGCAACAAATGTTTAAAGATCTAAAAACTCATCTCGAAAGTTGAAACGGGGAAAGTGGAGTGAACTTCTGAGATTTCTATAATTCAGTATATTGATGAGCGTAGCTGGTAGGAAATAGTTTGAATTTTAGTCATATATATATTATACTTTAGCTGAAAATGACCTACATTATTACATCCGTGTCGCACTAGGGAGATGGAATGCCTGCTGTATCCAAATATATGTTTGAAGGAGCAATTATTTGGTCATTTTCTAAAGGTTCTGCAGTGGTTTTTAAGACATGTTATTTAAGGAGATACGGGAGAATGTAGACCGATTTTCTCCTACTGCAGGCTGGATAAAAGGGATCATAAAATATATATCCCCATCCCTACCCCCACCCACCCACCCAGTCTGCAAATCGTGGTTTCTACTGAGACACTGAAGAAAAAAATGTTCATCTACTACGCTGACTGCAACACTTTGTCTCTTTAGCTCTCGCTAGTGATCAGCTATTGACAAGGCCTTGCACTTTGATGTGTGAAAAATAGTGGGATTTACTGGATGTGATATTTGGACTAATTGGAATGTGATATTGGGTTTAATTGAAAAGTGATATTGGGATTGATAGGAATGTGATATTTAGATTAGTAGGAATGTGATACTGGGATTAATTGGAATGTGATACTGGGATTAATTGAATTGTGACGTTGGGTTTAAGTGGAATAGGTTATTGGAATTAATTGGAATGTGATATCTGGATTAATTGGAATGTGATATTGGGATATATTTTGAAAGTAATATTATGACTGAATAGTATGTTATTTAAATAAAAAGCCAAACCCTGATTAGTAATGATTCATTGGAGCATCGTGATTAATTTACTTGGAGTATCGTGATTAATTTGTATGTAGTATCGTGCTTAATTTCCATGGAGTATCGTGATTAATTGGTATGGAGTATCGTGATTAATTGGTATGGAGTATCGTGATTAATTGGTATGGAGTATCGTGATTAATTGGTATGGAGTATCGTGATTAATTGGTATGGAGTATCGTGATTAATTGGTATGGAGTATCGTGATTAATTTGTATGGAGTATCTTGATTAATTGTATCGAGTATCGTGCTTAATTTGTATCGTAGTATCGTGCTTAATTTGCATGGAGTATCGTGATTAATTGGTATGGAGTATCGTGATTAATTGGTATCGAGTATCGTGGTTAATTAGTGTGGAGTATCATATCATCATGATTAATTATTTGGTTGTATCTTCGTGACAATTGAGTATAAAAATGTTAATTAAATTGCATGAGCAATTAATATCAAGAATAAGTTACATGTGATATTATGATTTATTTGTGTGTAATATTGTGAATATTTAGCATGGGATATCTTAATTAATTTACATGAAATATCTTGATTAATGTACATAGAATATCGAATATAATGAACATAGAATATGGTATTTAACGTGCATAGAATGACGAATTTAATTTATCAGAGAAAATAGAAATATTTGTCTATAACCCAACAAATTATCAAAACTAACCAGGCATGAAACAGACAGGTATGCACATCAGTCGCGGCTAAAAGGGGCCGCGGTGGCCGAGTGGTTAAGGTGTACCGACACTTTATCACTAGCCCTCCACCACTGGATTGCGAGTTCGAAACCTACATGGGGCAGTTGCCAGGTACTGACCGTAGGCCGGTGGTTTTTCTCCGGGTACTCCGGCTTTCCTCCACCTCCAAACCTGGCACGTCCTTAAATGACCCTGGCTGTTAATAGGACGTTAAACAAAAACAAACCAAACCAAATCGCGGCTAAAAGACAAAAACAAATGCAATGTACTGACATATGTGTTCTGTTTCATTCGAATCAATAGTAATTATTCAAGTGTATGAAGACACATCATCGCCAATACTTCAAATAACTATGCCGAAATTATCAAGTTATGTATGCCAAGATAAATTACCTGTTTAGTATGGCAGGATTATCATAAATTTAGATTGCTGAATAATTTCAATAAACCTGCAGTTTGAACTATTCGTTTATTTTCGATTCATTATACAACATACGATATATTTAAGAAAACATGATATCGTAGAAAGTTGGACTTTGTCGTTTAAAATGTATAATGCAATATCATTGGTTCACGTGCATTTTGAAATTTAGTGAAATGTTCTGATTCAACTTCATCTTTATGTTTTTCATTAAACATAAACGTCATCCAGTACCGTTTACTGTTTTATTTGTTATTATTCTTACTTTTTATTTGTTCAAAATTGCTATAAAGTTCAATAAAATATAATTGATTGAGGCGTGCTTACTATGTTATCAGTCTAAATACACCTCCTCATGAAGAGTTCCTACAACCAGTACGGACATTAGTCTATTAGAATATTGTATATATATATCAACGGTATCATATATTTGTTTCAGTGTAGATAAAACCCCAATAAGTGGTTGTCCATTGTAATCAACGTTGCTATTGTCTTAGTTAGTTTAAGCAATATTTTATTCTAATAACTTATACATTACGCCACAATACATTTACATGTCTTGCCTATCTGTACAATACTTCTTGGTTTTGTCGTTAATTCCTTATTTTTCAGTTGATTTCCTTCCAGTTATTTGTTGATCGAAACTTTACTGTGAAAATAAACAATACATAAAGTGACAAAAAACAGATATCTTGGTGCTCGGATCCATCTCAAGTGCCATATTTTTAGATATCAAGATGGGCAAATATTGTTTTAATTTTTTTTCTTTTATTTCAATGTTTCCTCAGCCACTAATTCATTTTCAAAAACAATGAAAATTATACAAAAACACAATTCAAACGTTTATATTAAAAAAACACCAGAGAAGACTAACACCAGACATGCTCCGAATGTATGCGTACCGTCAAACACTTCAACATTTCTCAAGACAACTTTTTTTCAGATGATGACCTATTTTCAACTGTCCTGTAAAGACTATAGATCTATACTGCATTATATTAGATATCTATATAGATGCAAATAAAACGTCAATGTTAGATAAAGCTACACTCTTTTCAGACCTTGTTTTTATCATATCAATAACTTACTTAGATAGCAACAGTGAATATAAAAAATAGACAATTTTGGAAAAAAGATTGATGGCTTACCTAGAAAATACGATGCATGGTAGGAATGGACTAGACATAATACAGTTACGAGCTTAAAATGATACAGTAAGTTTTATTTAACTCCGAATATGTCAAACAGAGAAACTTCGGCGCTATTTTTGTGACGGATATGTATAATACCATGATCATAAGCCAAACAAAAACAGACAGGAAACTCCTAAATTAATTGGTTCCGTGATATTATATCTAGAACTTTCATTTAAAAAGCTTCGAAATATCAAAATCTAATCTTTGTTTACATGGTATGTAACGCAAATTAAGCAGAAGGCACTAACCCTTCTGAAACATCTCTGGGATTTCTATACAACCTATATTATGTGCATATTTTGTGCATGCTTTATAGAGTTGTAATTACGATGTTGGCACTTCTTTTAATGCCTGTGTTCCTATCCAAGAGGGTATTTTAGGAAGCAACATTTGTAGGAAATTGTTCTTTTTGTTCAGTTTTAATGGTGATGACGAAGGGAGACGGAAGTGACGTCAACACCCTTTGGCATACAGAAGGTGGCGTAAATGAGACCTCTCCCGACATGGCTGACTGGTCAGTGCGAGATCTATTGTCACAGGGAACATATCGTAGCAGTGTGGTGGACTTGTGGCCTTATGGAAACCCGGAAGAGGCAAGTTAAAATGAAGTGTAAAGCAATTAAAGGACACAATAGCCCAGTGGAACAGTTTATATGTTAATGTACAATACATTTGTAGTGATACTGCTGCAATTGGTCATCTTCATCATCACATATAATACTGTAAACGTACTTATTTTAGCGCAATCAAATTTTAGCGCATTTGCAGATTTTAGCCAGTTAGCGCAATGATGAATTAGCGCATCCACAGAACTTTCGATAGAAATAGAACGTACAAAAAGTAATTAGCGCAATCATAATTTAGCGCAAGGCTTCCAGCGCGAAAAGCGCTAAAATAAAATTACCGCTAAAATGTGTACGTTTACTGTAATATATTTTACTGGTCTGATTGCTTTATACATTTAAGTCTATTGTTCGTAATTTAAAATATGTTATTTAACTTATTCTGCTTGTCACGTACTGTTTCATTCGAATAGTGACACGGTTCAGGATATACACTTTTACTCAATGTTCAATGGGGCCGCGGTGGTCGAGTGGTAAAGGTGTCCCGACACTTTATTACTAGCTCTCCACCTCTATGTTTCGAGCTCGAAACCTACGTGGGGCAGTTGCCAGGTACTGACCGTAGGCCGGTGGTTTTTTCTCCGGGTACTCCGGCTTCCCTCAACCTCTAACCCTGGCACGTCCTTAAATGACCCTGGCTGTTAATAGGACGTTAATCAAAATAAACCAAACTTAAATCAATGGTCTTTAGAAATAAATTGAATTGTTGGTCTTTTGCACCTCCCAATCCAGATTTCGGTATTTCTTTCGTTCTATCTTGAGTCTTGTTTTTGGTCGCCTTCTATCATAAACACTGTATGTCCTAGACATAACTGACAATTCCTTGAAGGACGAAACAGATGGATGATAGACTAATTAATTTTGGCTCTGCTATATATGTAACTCTATTGTTTTAAAAGGTACTTATATCTTGTGTGTATTTTTTTTTACAATTCTTTGACAAAAATACAGCTTTTGTCGGTTATGTTTGCCTTTCATTTTTTGTCGGTCAGTTTTGCCTGTCAATTTTTGCCTGTCAGTTTTTGTCTGTCAGTTTTTGTCTGTCAGATTTGTCTGTCAGTTTTTCTGGCACTTGTCGATGTCAACTTTAATTATCATTCTTCTTCAGGAAAAAATCGAAGGCAATTGGGTTACCAAAATCTTTGGAAATCCTATTAAAAGAGAATGCTTGCTGAGATAAGTTTTAATTGATGAACAAAAAACACAACGCTACTGTATCTAGCTATCAATTTACATTAGAATGGAAGTCACAAACATGAAAACCTGACTCCGCACCTTAGACCCTTAGTATCACTGACGAGTCTAAGAATAGCGAAACAGCTGTAGGATGTCCCTAACATCACTGACGAGTCCAAGAATAGCGAAACAGCTGTAGGATGTCACTAACATCACTGACGAGTCCAAGAATAGCGAAACAGCTGTAGGATGTCCCTAACATCACTGACGAGTCTAAGAATAGCGAAACAGCTGTAGGATGTCCCTAACATCACTGACGAGTCCAAGAATAGCGAAACAGCTGTAGGATGTCCCTAACATCACTGACGAGTCCAAGAATAGCGAAACAGCTGTAGGATGTCACTAACATCACTGACGAGTCTAAGAATAGCGAAACAGCTGTAGGATGTCCCTAACATCACTGACGAGTCTAAGAATAGCGAAACAGCTGTAGGATGTCCCTAACATCACTGACGAGTCCAAGAATAGCGAAACAGCTGTAGGATGTCCCTAACATCACTGACGAGTCCAAGAATAGCGAAACAGCTGTAGGATGTCCCTAACATCACTGACGAGTCCAAGAATAGCGAAACAGCTGTAGGATGTCCCTAACATCACTGACGAGTCCAAGAATAGCGAAACAGCTGTAGGATGTCCCTAACATCACTGACGAGTCCAAGAATAGCGAAACAGCTGTAGGATGTCCCTAACATCACTGACGAGTCTAAGAATAGCGAAACAGCTGTAGGATGTCCCTAACATCACTGACGAGTCTAAGAAGAGCGAAACAGCTGTAGGATGTCCCTAACATCACTGACGAGTCCAAGAATAGCGAAACAGCTGTAGGATGTCCCTAACATCACTGACGAGTCTAAGAATAGCGAAACAGCTGTAGGATGTCCCTAACATCACTGACGAGTCTAAGAAGAGCGAAACAGCTGTAGGATGTCCCTAACATCACTGACGAGTCTAAGAAGTGAGACTCAGCTGTAGGATGTCCCTAACATCACTGACGAGTCTAAGAAGAGCGAAACAGCTGTAGGATGTCCCTAACATCACTGACGAGTCTAAGAAGTGAGACTCAGCTGTAGGATGTCCATAACATCACGGACGAGTCTAAGAAGAGCGAAACAGCTGTAGGATGTCCCTAACATCACTGACGAGTCTAAGAAGAGCGAAACAGCTGTAGGATGTCCCTAACATCACTGACGAGTCTAAGAATAGCGAAACAGCTGTAGGATGTCCCTAACATCACTGACGAGTCTAAGAATAGCGAAACAGCTGTAGGATGTCCCTACCATCACTGATGAGTCTAAGAAGAGCGAAATAGCTGTAGGATGTCCCTAGCATCACTGACGAGTCTAAGAAGAGCGAAATAGCTGTAGGATGTCCCTAACATCACTGACGAGTCTAAGAATAGCGAAACAGCTGTAGGATGCAGTATACATTTGTAGTTCATTTTTCTCTGCCTTATCTAACTCTCAATTTGTGCTGAAAGTGTTATACCTTCGCATTAATTCAATACATTTGGTAAAATGTTGATATGGGATTTGATGCATTTTCAAATACATGTGTTTACCTGAAACATCATACACGGTTACGGCTATGCTGGCTAACCGAAGGTATCGGAGCTTACTACCTTATAGTTACAATGATTTGTACAGAATACCCACAATTAATTAATAGTACATGTACGTTAAGTATTAGAAAAAAATTATAAAAATGAAATACAGTTTAAGTTTATATTTCAATCTTTATTTGCTCTACTCCAGGTGACGATTGAAGCAGTTAATGCCTATGGCGACAATCTTTGGTGGGTAACGTTTTCAACAGTTGGAACAGAAAAGGCCCTTCTATCGTGGATGAAACCGCCCCTCATGCTAACATCGTCATCACATGATATGATCGAAACATCGGACAGACAGATATACCACGGGTAAGTTTCACAGAGAGCTGATAATTCAAACAGTGTACTTGGACATATCCCGGTACGACTACATCTTCATGTAGTTGTTTTTGGTTGCAACCTTTACCGTTGAATATATTACATATTTTCATAACATAATCAGGGTGTTATTCAGTAAATTCACCAATGTTATATTTTAGCATAAATCACTAGTGTGTTATACAATGACGTGTTTTAATTGACTGCACCAGTCAGAAATCGATTGTGATGTCATTATATAGCAATATAGTGACATCATGAATTGAACAGAACGTCTTCCTCTGTTCAATTAAGTCCAATTAAGTCTCCACATTTATTTCTATTGAAACCTGTCAAAATGAGAGATTTCTGAAATATGTGATGAAACGTAGTCTAAATTTGTTTTTAATTTCATGCGCGATTTTATTAATCTCGTCACGAAGTTTTCATTTTTGTTTCCTAAGGCTGCTATACTATCGTTTACAAATAATCAGTAAAATCAACTTAACCGGAAGTGAGAAAAAAAGAATGGAACATGACTTACTGTACATGTGAAGTAAGTATCGTTGATTGAATCTTGTCCATTTATACCAACTTCACCGGGTAACAGCTATCACGTGGCGATGAGGAAGTGGAAATAGAATGTTAACCTGTATTCCCAGCATTTTGTATACACAGTTACAAAAGTAATGCACGTCAAAAGTGGGGTCAGTGGAGTGGACGTTTAGGAAATCTATTTGTTGAAATTGAAATTGACGTGGCAGATGATGATGATGATAGAAAAAATGCCGTGCTGCTTCAAAATGTCGGGAAACGAGTTTATGATATAAAATTCGCCGAACATGGCTCAATACGGACGTCCTATACGCCCGAGAAATCACGCGTAAATGGAAATAAACAAAAACAGAAGGAGGGGCATTCTCTCGATGAATATCTGACTGAATCGCGTACAGCAGCGAAACACTGTCATTTTGCATATTTAGATAAAGAAATATTGGTACAGAGCATACAACAGTGTCGTTTAAATCAGCTCAGTGAGGGGTTTTAATGGAATGTGAGAAAGGTTTGGAAGATATTGTGAAACTCGGGAACTTGGAAGGATAATTAAATACGGCTAACTCTGTGTCTCGGGAACACAGAACGGGCCAAGGACGATCTTATAGTGCACATGGAACAATTCACGGAAAAAAGATTGGACTAGACAGAGGATGACAAAGGTCAAATGATGAAAACAGTACCAAAACTGGGTGCTAAAGCTGGGAGGTAAGTTTCCGCATTGAGTTGGTCCATGCCCAGCAAAAGGTGTCATGGTTGTAAAAAGAAAGGTATTTCTTTCAAGATGTGCTTTGCGTAAAGGATCAGCATTACGAGAAGCAAAGTACATTTCGTAGACAGAGGAGAATGAGGAGAACGATGTTACTGTTACGGGTAAGTCTCAAACCCAAACAAAATAAACTTCTGAAGTTAACGATTAATATTGATGTGTGTCCTCTGTGAATATCCTCGATAAGTCCGACTATCAAAATATAGGTCTATGATACAGACCTATATTAAAAAAGGCAACGATTAAAGGACGAATAGTTCCCTATGAAAATAGTGCTACCGCAAGGTCCTTTGACATGCCATCTATATGATTGACACAATAGAATTCTAGGTTGTCAAGGGAATGTTCCGTTGCTCTATCACGGGCTATCTAACTGCCAGTATGTTGTCAGTGATTCAGACTATTGTGGACCAGGTCCAAAAGGACAGGTACATGTTTGTCACTAAATAATAGAGCCTCACTTTCCCCAACTATTTCGAGGGATAGGAAAGTTTCAGATCCAGCCTCTCAAGCTCCAGATAGATCAAGATGTAGCACAGAGAGCAAGAAAATCACACCATTCCATCTCCCTGACAAGGTAAATGCTGAACTATAAGGTAGTTTAGCAGGATATGTATCGTGAAAATTGAGGGAGAACCTATTCCCTGGGTATCCCCCATGGTAACTCCCCATATGAAATATATACAGTAGAGTATGCGTAGATATGCGCGAGGCTAATAAGTCCATTCATGGGGAGACACGCACTATGCCTATGGTAGGAGAATTTATTGTGGATTTGGATAGTGCTGAATACTTTTCGAGTTAAACCTGCGTACTGGTTATTATCAGCTTGAACCTGAGCTTGAATCCAGGCATATTACCATATTCAACACACACATAGGCATATTTAGGTACAGTTTCGGGATTTCATTAGCTTCTGAAATTTCTCAGGAAACAATGCGTCAAGTGATTCAAAACATCAATGGGACACGTGATATATCGGAAGACATCCTTGTGCACGTCCAAAACGCGAAGGATTATAAGACTCTTTCATATGTGTATATGTAGGATAGGGATATTCAACCCGAGGGGTAACAAAATGTGGTAAAACCCTCGGCAAGCCTCGGCAAGCCTCGGGTTTCAACAGATTTTTTGACCCCTCGGGTGGAATATCCCTACCTAAATATACACATATTAAAGAGTCTTATAATATTGTGACATGTTGTTATGTCTTTATGGAACTGAAGTTTATCGAGTGACATAGTCATGGACTTATGACACATGAAAACATGTAAAGAATCATGTGGACGGCAGCCCTATTGGAATATGTACAGTATTGGCACAGGATGAAATAGTAGTTTAAATCATGCGTATTGCGCTCTTCAACCAGTAATAACCTGATATAGACAAAATGAAAGAGAAGTGTATACTATTGTGTGGGCGTTCGAACATTCGTTCGTATATCCAAGAGGTTTGGAAACTTCCACTGTTATTACAAACCACATCCCATTAGAAACCTTTTTGGTTGAACAAAAATATACCGAGCCTTGGGATTGAGAGCTGGAATCTGCTCGTGAACAGGTCACTTCAATAAATTCATATGAAAAGAAAACAATATGCATGTATGTTAACTTTATTACAGATAAGGAAAACAACGAGGAAACAATTTGAAATCGAAAATGTCAGAGATGAGCCCACGTTCCATTAAGATGATATACTGTTAAGCGACAAGAGAATTATGTTGCCTTGGGCACTGAGACACAGAGCGATAGCTCCGACAAATGAAGGACATCTAGGTGTCCTGAAAACAAAATCCTTTATTCGGACGAAGGTGTGGTTCTCAGGAAATGATAATCAAGTCGAGGCAGCAGTTAAGGATTGCCAAGGCTGCTTCTTGCAGGACATTGGGAAAATGTATACATAGAATTTTTGGGGGGCCTTAACCAATATGAAATATCTGCTAGTCATCGTGGACGAGTGCTCACCATACCCCATATGTAATGTATACACTTTCAGTATCAGCTAACTGACAATTCTTATACAAGACAATGTAATAAGCATATTCGGGACACCATGGATAGTAAAAAGTGACAATGGGAGTCCATTCAGATATGAACAGTTCACGAAATATGCTGAAAATGTGGGTATGGAACACTGAGGAGTAACAAAAGGATATTTCAAAGCTCATTTTTCTGTATGTCACAGACATTTTTCCGAACAGATATTTCCATGGACGCCTTGAAAGGTATGCGCGTCATACCTAATACAATTTCCTGAAATTATGTTCAAGTCAAGGGCAAAATGTACAAGGTACGAAATAGTGTGTACCTGTTAACAACACGTGAGTTCACGGACAGTTCACGTGGCAAACAGGTAGAGAATCATTCATGTGTGAAGATATAGTATAGCGGAAAGTCGTGTTCGACATCACATCATCGATTTAAGCCCCCTCGAAGCACACACGCCATTGCGTACGAAACATTGAACTTTACGTGTATTGATGAAAAGCTTTTCGATATACGTAAACACGACCAGTACATTACATTAAAATACTTTTTAAACATCTAATTCATATGGTACATTAGTTATAGAGTGGAAAATTGGACAATATTTCTCCATTTACTCTACGTTGGATTTAAATTGATTTTAATCACGGAAGTTCTATTCAATCATAAGTGGTAAAACTATTATTATGAACAATTAAATAGTTTATAACTGTAACACACCTTCCCTTCCGATATTTACACGTACCACAATGTTTGTGAATATTAAAAAAACATTCCTTTATCGTTGCTTTATATTTGTTTTGATTGAGGCACGCGGCTCGTAGAACCATACGTAGGTACATTGGATTTAAATACTCTCCCTATGAAAAAAAACAAATCTCTATGTGTTTAATGCTAAAGAATTGACCAATACCTATTTTCTTTTGTTTACCATTTCCAACGATTTTCCTTTGGTGTCTCCACAGCACCAATCGTCATGGGAACCAAGCTGTCGAGACTAAAACACGTTGAAAATAATGTTGTTCAGAAAGGTAGTAACCAGCGATTACAGGAAAATCTAGCTTCAAAATGACCCTGGGCTGTTCACAAAAATGACAATCTAATTAAATTACAAAAAATGTACAAAACAAGAGAAAAGCATTATTCTAATGATATACAAACGACTGCATTTTAAAACGAATTTAATCGCTTTTACAAAGGGTTCCAGACACAGGGTTATTGTTTGCGTTTGAGTCCAATAAAAACCTATCTTGGTTCTACGTTGACCAAAGTGGATCCACCCGCCCAAGATTCTTCCTGACCCGAAATAACACGTCACCACAGGACGTAGATCCACGTAAGTAACAATTGTTTTCCCAAAGTGACTAGAGTCGAGAGGAATATTGTTAATTTATCGTTGTTATCTGTATCCTCATTTACCTGCACCGATTCTTCCGTCGTACATGTAATCTTGACGTCTTTAGTTTAACATAAATTGTATCAATCCTTCATTTTTAACGGTTTTTTTTACTCAAAGTATCTTTCTATCTATAATTCAAGCCCCCAAATCAATCACCAATCATTTCGGTAGTTCGTTTTTCAGATAGAACAAAACAATATTTAAGGATTGAATCTTGATTTGGTCGATTTCATGGGGTCATGAATTGAGTTGCTCTTGAGACTTTAATGAACTGCGAAGCAGTTCATGTTGAATTTGTCTCAAGAGCAACTCAATTCATGACCCCATGAAATCGACCAAATCAAGATTCAATCCTTATTTTTCAATTGTTTTTTTTTTCGAATAAAAAAGTCGGTCTAGATATTAATGTCTCGAAGCTTGTTTAAGTCCAAATGCGGAAAAGCCCGAGGAGCTCCGGACTGTGCATGTCTAGTCAATCGAGTAAAATAGTCCGCAATATTAGGATTAAAAAAACATTATTTTGTCAAAATTTAGCATTTAGCATATCTGGTCTTTCATAATATACAAGAATACATTATAAATTTGATAATTTCAATAATTATTCCATGTTTATAACAACAATGTAGAAAAAGTGAACTCGTCCCGCGGAAGGATTTTAACCATGTATTCATACGCACTGATCAGTGTTAATCTGGTCAAATTCATGAGCAAATGAAACAGATTCAGTTTGGTAGTTTTATTGAGTCAAACTTGAGTAGAAATTGAAATATATACAAAATGAAATGTACCTTTTCTCCCATTGTATGAGTCTGTATGGGCCCTAAGTTTATACGGACTGTATTTTCTCTTTTTTTGAGCAACCTTCATTCCTCCTAATATCACTTATTATACAACCTCACTTTGGTTGAGCGTTGGCGCGTTAGAGGAAGGATATGGCTTCTGTACCTTAGTCAAGACAAACTAAACTGTAATTGTCCCTTGGCCGAGAGAAACCAAAGTCTAATTGCCTCTTGGCCAAGACGAACATATCAATCTAATTTCAACATTTTAATCAATATATTTCAATATGTAGATATTCACCTTTTTACAAGAGAACTACATAAATTGTTGTAAGTTACAGTACCAGTTATTTTTTATAATCTGGTAGCAAATGTCCGTGACAGTTAAGGCGGCAGACAAAACGACGTAATTTAGAGATGACGTCACGAACATAGTCACTGATAAAAGTTAGTCCCACTCAATAGAAAGCCTTGGAAATGAAAACCTTTACTGAATTTAAACACTTACTTCCAGCTAGCTCTGGCTCACAGTGGTGGGATGACTATGTCTTCGAGAGTCTGCCAAACCAACAGTTAATACAGGTAAACAGTCATTCTAGATACAGGTAAACCAGCATACTGAGTGGTTTTGAATGCTGTTCTTTCGTTTACGGAAATTTGATGAGATTTGTAAAAACAGTTCTTTCCAGAAACTCTGGAGCAGACGGCACAAAATCTCAACCCGCGGTCCATATACGAATTGTATATATGTACTTTGTAAAAGTATGATTATTACCTTAAGTTGCTATGTGTGTAAGTATTGGTAGGAAGGGTTATTGGTCTAATGGTAAATGTATATAATTGGGGATTTGTGCTTCACTCCAGTATATAGAATGTTTTCTATAATTACGCCGGGTAGAAATTTAACATCTTCTTCGTGTGTTTGCAGGTAGACATGTCAACATATTCCGACACGGGGAACAGCTATATCTTTCTTACACGCCAGGTTGTTAAGGCGAGCAAGCTATTTACTATGTACTCCCTCCTGTACAACATTTATTTCAGTCTGTTGCCATGCACCACTGACTGGGGCGCCCCCTACCTGGACGATACAGGACAGACTATGGTAGGACATATTACCACATCAATTTGTACATGTAGGTCTAATCTGTAATGAAAAAAGTACTCCTATTCCATGTTAAAGATGAATATCTCCTAATAAATTCTTACCATTTCACATTTTACAGATTTAAATAAACGGAGAAAAAAATCAAATACTGATAGCATTTTGTGTAAAAAGTGCGTAATTTGACTGTGTTGTATCTTTTGTTAAAAAGGTCATCATGTCATGTGATGATAGTTTCATGAAAAGCCCCACAGTTGTTCATTTTTAGATTTGGCTCATATCAGGTCTGTGCATAATGAAATTGATCCTTAACGAAAGTGGCCGAAATATGACACACATTGTATCTGTATATTGAAATTTTGAATTGAATTTTAATATTTTTGAAATGTAATGTTTATGCTGAACGGTTGTGTTCTTTTTGCAGAATTTTACGACCAAACTGTTTACGTATGATATACAGACAACAGCTGTCCAGTGTTTGACTATAAACATTTTAGAACCAATACCAATTTCCGCGTCTGTCAGTTTCACCGGCAAGACAGTTACAGGTAACATCCTAATGGACAAGAGAAGTCGCGAAACCCTTAGATTCAAATATACTGTACCATCAAACTTATAGGTCAAAGTTCAAACTGTTTTGTCATAATACCGGCTACTTTTTGACTTCCTAGATAGTGTTTGATTCATCAAAATGTAGTATTTGCTTATAATGTATTTATTCAATTGCAGATAGATTCGTGGAAGCACATGCATTAGTAGTGACGGGATATTGGCCTAATGGTAAGTCACGTACATAAACACGTGTGTTATTGAGGCATTGGTAGTGACGGAATATTGGCCTTATGGTTAGTCACGTACACAAACACGTGCGATGTAGGGGTATTGTTAGTGACGGGCTATCGGCTTATTGGTAAGTCACGTACACAAACACGTGCGATGTAGGGGTATTGTTAGTGACGGGCTATCGGCCTATTGGTAAGTCACGTACACGTGCGATGTAGAGGTATATGTAGGGAGTATTATTAACCGAATGGTAAGTCACGTACACAAGCACGTGCGATGTTGAGGTATTGGTAGGGAGGATATTGACATAATGGTAAGGCACGTACACACGCACACACGCACATGCGATGTAGATTTTTCATCAGTGAAAGGGTGACCTTATTGTATGTCACGTACACAAACACGTGCGATGATGTGGAGATATTTGTACTAGTGGCGGTGTATAGACCCGATGGTAAGTCACGTACACAAACACGTGCATGTAAGGGTCTTAGTAGGTACGATATATTGACCCAATGTTAACAGATATTGGTCTGTATTTAAATCTGCCATACAGACCAGTAAACAGATTGGTATGGCAAGCCAAGTTGTCATTTATTCGCGGAGCAATGTTGATCCAGTATTTTACCAAATTATATAAGAAATCTTATATAAGATATCTTATTTGTTTATGAGATATGTTATATGTTAATAAGATATCTTATTTGTTTATGAGATATCTTATATGTTTATAAGATATCTTATTTAAAGTTTATAAAATATATTATATGATATATAAGATATATCATAAAATATATAAGATATCTTATAAACTTTTCTTTATAAGATATCTTATATAATATACAAGATGTCTTATATCTTTTATAAGATATCTTATAAACTTGTCTTTATAAGATATCTTATAAAGTATATAAGATATCTCAAAGTTTAT
Organism: Pecten maximus; assembly: GCF_902652985.1. NCBI lineage: Eukaryota > Metazoa > Mollusca > Bivalvia > Pectinida > Pectinidae > Pecten > Pecten maximus. Next base: position 28,571,094 of record NC_047024.1, on the reverse strand, counting down.
ACGATATCTTATATAATTATAAAAGATATCTTATATAATTTGGTAAAATTCTGGATCAACGTTTCTCGGTGAATAAATGACAAATTGGCTTACCATAGATTGCCGTATCGTTCAATCTACAACACAGAAGACACCTTGCTTCTTTTGTCAACTTTCGACTCATAATGACTGATTTTTTTTTATCAGATTCGTTTTCTCCCGAAAGGCATACCGGTCCCCTCCAGTAGGATGAATTATTTGTGATTTCAATTGTTATCTATATACGGTCTCTTTTCATCATTTTCTTGAAGGCGTTCGTCTATTGATAACTAACTAACCGATTAAAATAAATATTTCCTATGACAGCGTTATTGGTATTTTGTTCTTTCATAGATTTTGAATTAGAGCTACGGTTTTGTTAATTCTAAGTGCATTATCTTATTTCTAAAGCACACACCCTTCTTCGTGATTATAATAACGGTCAGTTGACACATCATTAAGCTTGAACGAAAACGCCACAAAAGTATTGCATGCCGGAGACAGTGGCAATTGATCCACAAAGACTGCGTAGTCGGTAGCTCAGAGTGTTTTGTAAGGAGCCGTGCTTACTATTGACAATACGGGAAGGAACTGCAAAATATTGGAACTTTGTCAAGGGAATCAATCAATGATCTATAAACGAGCTGTCTTCCTGCATCAAACAAATGTTTCTATGTAAATATAAAAAGTAACACATTGAGCATTTTGAACATCAGTCCGTGTTGTCGGAAAAAACGTATGTATACATGTATACAAAATTTCTGATGTCGTTTGACACGGTACATCCTCCACAGAGGCCGAGGCTGCATCTAGCCATTATAAATGAGACCTTCAGATAATATAACTAGGAACGTATGTTGTGTTACAGACAAGGTCACATACGGGGAACTAGAAGGATGACTGACGTGTGCATCATTTAAAACAAACTATTTTTTACTCCTCTGTGGTTTAAATGCACTTAACGTCTGGACCTGGACCTTGAATCCTCCAGTTTTACAGAAATTATGCTTTCTCCTTCAGCAACAGGAATTTAAAGAAAAATAGAAAGAAATAAAAGGTCCCAAGTTAGGTGGAGGAACCGTTAATGCTTGTCATTTTTTGAAGATGTGGTGTAGGAACTTCTCATTTCCCCCAACAATTGCCGTTTGATCATCCATATTAGTACTGTAGTCATTCCCAGTGTCAATCATATTAGTACTGTAGTAATTCCCAGTGTCATCCATATTAGTACTGTAGTCATTCCCAGTGTCATCCATATTAGAACTGTAGTCATTCCCAGTGTCAATCATATTAGTACTGTAGTTATTCCGTGTCATCCATATTAGTACTGTAGTCATTCCCAGTGTCATCCATATTAGAACTGTAGTCATTCCCAGTGTCATCCATATTAGTACTGTAGTCATTCCCAGTGTCATCCATATTAGAACTGTAGTCATTCCCAGTGTCAATCATATCGGTACTGTAGTTATTCCGTGTCATCCATATTGGTACTGTAGTTATTCCGTGTCATCCATATTAGTACTGTAGTCATTCCCAGTGTCATCCATATTAGTACTGTAGTTATTCCGTGTCATCCATATTAGTACTGTAGTTATTCCGTGTCATCCATATTAGTACTGTAGTTATTCCCAGTGTCAATCATATTAGTACTGTAGTTATTCCGTGTCATCCATATTAGTACTGTAGTTATTACCAGTGTCATCCATATTAGTACTGTAGTCATTCCCAGTGTCATCCATATTAGTACTGTAGTCATTCCTAGTGTCATCCATATTAGTACTGTAGTCATTCCCAGTGTCATCCATATTAGTACTGTAGTTATTCTGTGTCATCCATATTAGTACTGTAGTCATTCCCAGTGTCATCCATATTAGTACTGTAGTTATTCTGTGTCATCCATATTAGTACTGTAGTCATTCCCAGTGTCATCCATATTGGTACTGTAGTTATTCCCAGTATCATCCATATTAGTACTGTAGTTATTCCGTGTCTTCCATATTGGTACTGTAGTTATTCCCAGTGTCATCCATATTAGTACTGTAGTCATTCCCAGTGTCATCCATATTAGTACTGTAGTTATTCCGTGTCATCCATATTGGTACTGTAGTTATTACCAGTGTCATCCATATTAGTACTGTAGTTATTCCAAGTGTCATCCATATTGGTACTGTAGTTATTCCCAGTGTCATCCATATTAGTACTGTAGTTATTCCCAGTGTCATCCATATTAGTACTGTAGTTATTCCCAGTGTCAATCATATTAGTACTGTAGTTATTCCGTGTCATCCATATTAGTACTGTAGTTATTCCGTGTCATCCATATTAGTACTGTAGTCATTCCCAGTGTCATCCATATTGGTACTGTAGTTATTCCCAGTGTCATCCATATTAGTACTGTAGTTATTCCCAGTGTCATCCATATTGGTACTGTAGTTATTCCGTGTCATCCATATTAGTACTGTAGTCATTCCAAGTGTCATCCATATTAGAACTGTAGTCATTCCCAGTGTCATCCATATTAGTACTGTAGTCATTCCCAGTGTCATCCATATTAGAACTGTAGTCATTCCCAGTGTCAATCATATCGGTACTGTAGTTATTCCGTGTCATCCATATTGGTACTGTAGTTATTCCGTGTCATCCATATTAGTACTGTAGTTATTCCCAGTGTCATCCATATTAGTACTGTAGTTATTCCGTGTCATCCATATTAGTACTGTAGTTATTCCGTGTCATCCATATTAGTACTGTAGTTATTCCCAGTGTCAATCATATTAGTACTGTAGTTATTCCGTGTCATCCATATTAGTACTGTAGTTATTACCAGTGTCATCCATATTAGTACTGTAGTCATTCCCAGTGTCATCCATATTAGTACTGTAGTCATTCCTAGTGTCATCCATATTAGTACTGTAGTCATTCCCAGTGTCATCCATATTAGTACTGTAGTTATTCTGTGTCATCCATATTAGTACTGTAGTTATTCTGTGTCATCCATATTAGTACTGTAGTTATTCCGTGTCATCCATATTAGTACTGTAGTCATTCCCAGTGTCATCCATATTAGTACTGTAGTCATTCCCAGTGTCATCCATATTGGTACTGTAGTTATTCCCAGTGTCATCCATATTAGTACTGTAGTTATTCCGTGTCATCCATATTGGTACTGTAGTTATTCCCAGTGTCATCCATATTAGTACTGTAGTCATTCCCAGTGTCATCCATATTAGTACTGTAGTTATTCCGTGTCATCCATATTGGTACTGTAGTTATTCCCAGTGTCATCCATATTAGTACTGTAGTTATTCCCAGTGTCATCCATATTAGTACTGTAGTTATTCCCAGTGTCATCCATATTAGTACTGTAGTTATTCCGTGTCATCCATATTAGTACTGTAGTTATTCCGTGTCATCCATATTAGTACTGTAGTCATTCCCAGTGTCATCCATATTGGTACTGTAGTTATTCCCAGTGTCATCCATATTAGTACTGTAGTTATTCCCAGTGTCATCCATATTGGTACTGTAGTTATTCCGTGTCATCCATATTAGTACTGTAGTCATTCCCAGTGTCATCCATATTAGAACTGTAGTCATTCCCAGTGTCATCCATATTAGTACTGTAGTCATTCCCAGTGTCATCCATATTAGAACTGTAGTCATTCCCAGTGTCAATCATATCGGTACTGTAGTTATTCCGTGTCATCCATATTGGTACTGTAGTTATTCCGTGTCATCCATATTAGTACTGTAGTTATTCCCAGTGTCATCCATATTAGTACTGTAGTTATTCCGTGTCATCCATATTAGTACTGTAGTTATTCCGTGTCATCCATATTAGTACTGTAGTTATTCCCAGTGTCAATCATATTAGTACTGTAGTTATTCCGTGTCATCCATATTAGTACTGTAGTTATTACCAGTGTCATCCATATTAGTACTGTAGTCATTCCCAGTGTCATCCATATTAGTACTGTAGTCATTCCTAGTGTCATCCATATTAGTACTGTAGTCATTCCCAGTGTCATCCATATTAGTACTGTAGTTATTCTGTGTCATCCATATTAGTACTGTAGTTATTCTGTGTCATCCATATTAGTACTGTAGTTATTCTGTGTCATCCATATTAGTACTGTAGTCATTCCCAGTGTCATCCATATTAGTACTGTAGTCATTCCCAGTGTCATCCATATTGGTACTGTAGTTATTCCCAGTGTCATCCATATTAGTACTGTAGTTATTCCGTGTCATCCATATTGGTACTGTAGTTATTCCCAGTGTCATCCATATTAGTACTGTAGTTATTCCCAGTGTCATCCATATTAGTACTGTAGTTATTCCGTGTCATCCATATTGGTACTGTAGTTATTCCCAGTGTCATCCATATTAGTACTGTAGTTATTCCCAGTGTCATCCATATTAGTACTGTAGTTATTCCCAGTGTCATTCATATTAGTACTGTAGTTATTCCGTGTCATCCATATTAGTACTGTAGTTATTCCGTGTCATCCATATTAGTACTGTAGTCATTCCCAGTGTCATCCATATTGGTACTGTAGTTATTCCCAGTGTCATCCATATTAGTACTGTAGTTATTCCCAGTGTCATCCATATTGGTACTGTAGTTATTCCGTGTCATCCATATTAGTACTGTAGTCATTCCAAGTGTCATCCATATTAGAACTGTAGTCATTCCCAGTGTCATCCATATTAGTACTGTAGTCATTCCCAGTGTCATCCATATTAGAACTGTAGTCATTCCCAGTGTCAATCATATCGGTACTGTAGTTATTCCGTGTCATCCATATTGGTACTGTAGTTATTCCGTGTCATCCATATTAGTACTGTAGTTATTCCCAGTGTCATCCATATTAGTACTGTAGTTATTCCGTGTCATCCATATTAGTACTGTAGTTATTCCGTGTCATCCATATTAGTACTGTAGTTATTCCCAGTGTCAATCATATTAGTACTGTAGTTATTCCGTGTCATCCATATTAGTACTGTAGTTATTCCCAGTGTCATCCATATTAGTACTGTAGTCATTCCCAGTGTCATCCATATTAGTACTGTAGTCATTCCTAGTGTCATCCATATTAGTACTGTAGTCATTCCCAGTGTCATCCATATTAGTACTGTAGTTATTCTGTGTCATCCATATTAGTACTGTAGTTATTCTGTGTCATCCATATTAGTACTGTAGTTATTCTGTGTCATCCATATTAGTACTGTAGTCATTCCCAGTGTCATCCATATTAGTACTGTAGTCATTCCCAGTGTCATCCATATTGGTACTGTAGTTATTCCCAGTGTCATCCATATTAGTACTGTAGTTATTCCGTGTCTTCCATATTGGTACTGTAGTTATTCCCAGTGTCATCCATATTAGTACTGTAGTCATTCCCAGTGTCATCCATATTAGTACTGTAGTTATTCCGTGTCATCCATATTGGTACTGTTGTTATTACCAGTGTCATCCATATTAGTACTGTAGTTATTCCAAGTGTCATCCATATTGGTACTGTAGTTATTCCCAGTGTCATCCATATTGGTACTGTAGTTATTCCGTGTCATCCATATTGGTACTGTAGTTATTCCGTGTCATCAATATTAGTATTGTAGTTATTCTAAGTGTCATCCATATTGGTACTGTAGTTATTCCCAGTGTCATCCATATTAGTACTGTAGTTATTCCCAGTGTCATCCATATTAGTACTGTAGTTATTCCCAGTGTCAATCATATTAGTACTGTAGTTATTCCGTGTCATCCATATTAGTACTGTAGTTATTCCGTGTCATCCATATTAGTACTGTAGTCATTCCCAGTGTCATCCATATTGGTACTGTAGTTATTCCCAGTGTCATCCATATTAGTACTGTAGTTATTCCCAGTGTCATCCATATTGGTACTGTAGTTATTCCGTGTCATCCATATCGGTACTGTAGTCATTCCCAGTGTCATCCATATTAGTACTGTAGTTATTCCGTGTCATCCATATTGGTACTGTAGTTATTCCCAGTGTCATCCATATTAGTACTGTAGTTATTCCCAGTGTCATCCATATTAGTACTGTAGTTATTCCCAGTGTCAATCATATTAGTACTGTAGTTATTCCGTGTCATCCATATTAGTACTGTAGTTATTCCGTGTCATCCATATTAGTACTGTAGTCATTCCCAGTGTCATCCATATTGGTACTGTAGTTATTCCCAGTGTCATCCATATTAGTACTGTAGTTATTCCCAGTGTCATCCATATTGGTACTGTAGTTATTCCGTGTCATCCATATTAGTACTGTAGTCATTCCAAGTGTCATCCATATTAGAACTGTAGTCATTCCCAGTGCCATCCATATTAGTACTGTAGTCATTCCCAGTGTCATCCATATTAGAACTGTAGTCATTCCCAGTGTCAATCATATCGGTACTGTAGTTATTCCGTGTCATCCATATTGGTACTGTAGTTATTCCGTGTCATCCATATTAGTACTGTAGTCATTCCCAGTGTCATCCATATTAGTACTGTAGTTATTCCGTGTCATCCATATTAGTACTGTAGTTATTCCCAGTGTCAATCATATTAGTACTGTAGTTATTCCGTGTCATCCATATTAGTACTGTAGTTATTACCAGTGTCATCCATATTAGTACTGTAGTCATTCCCAGTGTCATCCATATTAGTACTGTAGTCATTCCTAGTGTCATCCATATTAGTACTGTAGTCATTCCCAGTGTCATCCATATTAGTACTGTAGTTATTCTGTGTCATCCATATTAGTACTGTAGTTATTCTGTGTCATCCATATTAGTACTGTAGTTATTCTGTGTCATCCATATTAGTACTGTAGTCATTCCCAGTGTCATCCATATTAGTACTGTAGTCATTCCCAGTGTCATCCATATTGGTACTGTAGTTATTCCCAGTGTCATCCATGTTAGTACTGTAGTTATTCCGTGTCTTCCATATTGGTACTGTAGTTATTCCCAGTGTCATCCATATTAGTACTGTAGTCATTCCCAGTGTCATCCATATTAGTACTGTAGTTATTCCGTGTCATCCATATTGGTACTGTTGTTATTACCAGTGTCATCCATATTAGTACTGTAGTTATTCCAAGTGTCATCCATATTGGTACTGTAGTTATTCCCAGTGTCATCCATATTGGTACTGTAGTTATTCCGTGTCATCCATATTGGTACTGTAGTTATTCCGTGTCATCAATATTAGTATTGTAGTTATTCTAAGTGTCATCCATATTGGTACTGTAGTTATTCCCAGTGTCATCCATATTAGTACTGTAGTTATTCCCAGTGTCATCCATATTAGTACTGTAGTTATTCCCAGTGTCAATCATATTAGTACTGTAGTTATTCCGTGTCATCCATATTAGTACTGTAGTTATTCCGTGTCATCCATATTAGTACTGTAGTCATTCCCAGTGTCATCCATATTGGTACTGTAGTTATTCCCAGTGTCATCCATATTAGTACTGTAGTTATTCCCAGTGTCATCCATATTGGTACTGTAGTTATTCCGTTTCATCCATATCGGTACTGTAGTCATTCCCAGTGTCATCCATATTGGTACTGTAGTTATTCTGTGTCATCCATATTGGTACTGTAGTCATTCCCAGTGTCATCCACATTAGTACTGTAGTCATTCCCAGTGTCATCCATATCGGTACTGTAGTTATTCCAAGTGTCATCCATATCGGTACTGTAGTCATTCCCAGTGTCATCCATATCGGTACTGTAGTCATTCCCAGTGTCATCCATATTGGTACTGTAGTTATTCCGTGTCATCCATATTGGTACTGTAGTCATTCCCAGTGTCATCCATATTAGTACTGTAGTCATTCCGTGTCATCCATATTAGTACTGTAGTTATACCGTGTCATCCATATTAGTACTGTAGCTATTCCGTGTCATCCATATTGGTACTGTAGTCATTCCCAGTGTCAATCATATTAGTACTGTAGTCATTCCCAGTGTCATCCATATCGGTACTGTAGTTATTCCGTGTCATCCATATTGGTACTGTAGTTATTCCGTGTCATCCATATTAGTACTGTAGTCATTCCCAGTGTCAATCATATTAGTACTGTAGTCATTCCCAGTGTCATCCATATCGGTACTGTAGTTATTCCGTGTCATCCATATTGGTACTGTAGTTATTCCCAGTGTCATCCATATTAGTACTGTAGTTATTCTGTGTCATCCATATTAGTACTGTAGTCATTCCCAGTGTCAATCATATTGGTACTGTAGTCATTCCCAGTGTCATCCATATTAGTACTGTAGTTATTCCGTGTCATCCATATTGGTACTGTAGTTATTCCGTGTCATCCATATTAGTACTGTAGTTATTCCGTGTCATCCATATTGGTACTGTAGTTATTCCGTGTCATCCATATTGGTACTGTAGTCATTCCCAGTGTCAATCATATTAGTACTGTAGCTATTCCCAGTGTCATCCATATTGGTACTGTAGTTATTCCGTGTCATCCATATTGGTACTGTAGTCATTCCCAGTGTCATCCATATTAGTACTGTAGTTATTCCGTGTCATCCATATTTGTACTGTAGTTATTCCGTGTCATACATATTAGTACTGTAGTTATTCCCAGTGTCATCCATATTAGTACTGTAGTTATTCCCAGTGTCATCCATATTGGTACTGTAGTTATTCCCAGTGTCATCCATATTAGTACTGTAGTCATTCCCAGTGTCATCCATATTAGTACTGTAGTTATTCCCAGTGTCATCCATATTAGTACCGTAGTTATTCCCAGTGTCATCCATATTAGTACTGTAGTTATTCCGTGTCATCCATATTAGTACTGTAGTTATTCCCAGTGTCATCCATATTAGTACCGTAGTTATTACCAGTGTCATCCATATTGGTACTGTGGTTATTCCCAGTGTCATCCATATTGGTACTGTAGTTATTCCGTGTCATCCATATTAGTACTGTAGTTATTCCGTGTCATCCATATTAGTACTGTAGTTATTACCAGTGTCATCCATATTAGTACTGTAGTTATTACCAGTGTCATCCATATTAGTACTGTAGTCATTCCGTGTCATCCATATTAGTACTGTGGTTATTCCCAGTGTCATCCATATTGGTACTGTAGTTATTCCGTGTCATCCATATTAGTACTGTAGTTATTCCGTGTCATCCATATAAGTATTGTAGTTATTCCCAGTGTCATCCATATTAGTACTGTAGTTATTACCAGTGTCACCATATTGGTACTGTAGTTATTCCGTGTCATCCATATTGGTACTGTAGTTATTCCGTGTCATCCATATTAGTACTGTAGTCATTCCCAGTGTCATCCATATTAGTACTGTAGTTATTCCGTGTCATCCATATTAGTACTGTAGTTATTCCGTGTCATCCATATTAGTACTGTAGTTATTCCGTGTCATCCATATTAGTACTGTAGTTATTCCGTGTCATCCATATTGGTACTGTAGTTATTCCGTGTCATCAATATTAGTATTGTAGTTATTCTAAGTGTCATCCATATTGGTACTGTAGTTATTCCCAGTGTCATCCATATTAGTACTGTAGTCATTCCCAGTGTCATCCATATTAGTACTGTAGTTATTCCGTGTCATCCATATTAGTACTGTAGTTATTCCCAGTGTCATCCATATTGGTACTGTAGTTATTCCGTGTCATCCATATTAGTACTGTAGTTATTCCGTGTCATCAATATTAGTATTGTAGTTATTCCCAGTGTCATCCATATTGTTACTGTAGTTATTCCAAGTGTCATCCATATTGGTACTGTAGTTATTCCCAGTGTCATCCATATTAGTACTGTAGTTATTCCGTGTCATACATATCGGTACTGTAGTTATTCCGTGTCATCCATATAAGTACTGTAGTTATTCCCAGTGTCATCCATATTGGTACTGTAGTTATTGCGTGTCATCCATATTAGTACTGTAGTTATTCCGTGTCATCCATATTAGTACTGTAGTCATTCCCAGTGTCATCCATATTAGTACCGTAGTTATTACCAGTGTCATCCATATTAGTACTGTAGTTATTCCCAGTGTCATCCATATTAGTACTGTAGTTATTACCAGTGTCATCCATTTTAGTACTGTAGTTATTCCCAGTGTCATCCATATTAGTACTGTAGCTATTCCCAGTGTCATCCATATTAGTACTGTAGTTATTCCCAGTGTCATCCATATTAGTACTGTAGTTATTCCGTGTCATCCATATTAGTACTGTAGTCATTCCCAGTGTCATCCATATTAGTACCGTAGTTATTACCAGTGTCATCCATTTTAGTACTGTAGTTATTCCCAGTGTCATCCATATTAGTACTGTAGCTATTCCCAGTGTCATCCATATTAGTACTGTAGTTATTCCGTGTCATCCATATTAGTACTGTAGTTATTCTCAGTGTCATCCATATTAGTACTGTAGCTATTCCCAGTGTCATCCATATTAGTACTGTAGTTATTCCGTGTCATCCATATTAGTACTGTAGTTATTCCGTGTCATCCATATTAGTACTGTAGTTATTCCGTGTCATCGATATTTGTACTGTAGTTATTCCCAGTGTCATCCATATTGGTACTGTAGTTATTCCCAGTGTCATCCATATTAGTACTGTAGTTATTCCCAGTGTCATCCATATTGGTACTGTAGTTATTCCCAGTGTCATCCATATTGGTACTGTAGTCATTCCGTGTCATCCATATTAGTACTGTAGTTATACCGTGTCATCCATATTAGTACTGTAGCTATTCCCAGTGTCACCCATATCAGTACTGTAATTATTCCCAGTGTCATCCATATTAGTACTGTAGTTATTCCGTGTCATCCATATTAGTACTGTAGTTATTCCGAGTGTCATCCATATTGGTACTGTAGTTATTCCCAGTGTCATCCATATTGGTACTGTAGTTATTCCGTGTCATCCATATTAGTACTGTAGTTATTCCGTGTCATCCATATTAGTACTGTAGTTATTCCGTGTCATCCATATTAGTACTGTAGTCATTCCAAGTGTCAATCATATTAGTACTGTAGTCATTCCCAGTGTCATCCATATTAGTACTGTAGTCATTCCCAGTGTCATCCATATTAGTACTGTAGTTATTCCGTGTCATCCATATTAGTACTGTAGTCATTCCCAGTGTCATCCATATTAGTACTGTAGTTATTCCGTGTCATCCATATTAGTACTGTAGTTATTCCGTGTCATCCATATTAGTACTGTAGTTATTCCGTGTCATCCATATTAGTACTGTAGTTATTACCAGTGTCATCCATATTAGTACTGTAGTTATTCCCAGTGTCATCCATATTGGTACTGTAGTTATTCCGTGTCATCAATATTAGTATTGTAGTTATTCTAAGTGTCATCCATATTGGTACTGTAGTTATTCCCAGTGTCATCCATATTAGTACTGTAGTCATTCCCAGTGTCATCCATATTAGTACTGTAGTTATTCCGTGTCATCCATATTAGTACTGTAGTTATTCCCAGTGTCATCCATATTGGTACTGTAGTTATTCCGTGTCATCCATATTAGTACTGTAGTTATTCCGTGTCATACATATTGGTACTGTAGTTATTCCGTGTCATCCATATAAGTACTGTAGTTACTCCCAGTGTCATCCATATTGGTACTTTAGTTATTGCGTGTCATCCATATTAGTACTGTAGTTATTTCCAGTGTCATCCATATTAGTACTGTAGCTATTCCCAGTGTCATCCATATTAGTACTGTAGTTATTCCGTGTCATCCATATTAGTACTGTAGTTATTCCGTGTCATCCATATTAGTACTGTAGTTATTCCGTGTCATCCATATTAGTACTGTAGTCATTCCGTGTCATCCATATTAGTACTGTAGTTATACCGTGTCATCCATATTAGTACTGTAGTTATTCCGTGTCATCCATATTGGTACTGTAGTTATTCCCAGTGTCATCCATATTGGTACTGTAGTTATTCCCAGTGTCATCCATATTAGTACTGTAGTTATTCCCAGTGTCATCCATATTAGTACTGTAGTTATTCCCAGTGTCATCCATATTAGTACTGTAGTTATTACCAGTGTCATCCATATTGGTACTGTAGTTATTCCCAGTGTCATCCATATTGGTACTGTAGTTATTCCGTGTCATCCATATTAGTACTGTAGTTATTACCTTTCATCCATATTAGTACTGTAGTTATTCCGTGTCATCCATATTTGTACTGTAGTTATTCCCAGTGTCATCCATATTAGTACTGTAGTTATTCCGTGTCATCCATATTAGTACTGTAGTCATTCCCAGTGTCATCCATATTAGTACTGTAGTTATTCCCAGTGTCATCCATATTAGTACTGTAGTTATTCCGTGTCATCCATATTAGTACTGTAGTTATTCCGTGTCATCCATATTAGTACTGTAGTCATTCCCAGTGTCATCCATATTAGTACTGTAGTCATTCCCAGTGACATCCATATCAGTACTGTAGCTATTCCGTGTCGTCCATATTAGTACTGTAGTTATTCCGTGTCATCCATATTATTACTGTAGTTATTCCCAGTGACATCCATATTAGTACTGTAGTCATTCCCGGTGTCATCCATATTAGTACTGTAGTCATTCCCAGTGCATGTCATCCATATTAGTACTGTAGTCATTCCCAGTGTCATCCATATTAGTACTGTAGTTATTCCCAGTGTCATCCATATTAGTACTGTAGTCATTCCCAGTGTCATCCATATTAGTACTGTAGTCATTCCCAGTGTCATCCATATTAGTACTGTAGTTATTCCCAGTGTCATCCATATTAGTACTGTAGTTATATATATTCCCAGTGTCATTCTTTCTCTCTGGTTATTACTGCGTGGTCTGATTTTCGTATACAGATTTCAGTTATACATCGGTGATATTTGTATCTTCAATGCGTATTTTTTTACCTATTAAGCTCCGTCCACCTTTTGGTATGGTCTCCGCTGCAGTTCTAATGTGCAACGTTCATTCCTTCCCTCTATCACTCCATATCTGATTTGATCTCCCTATATATCTCATTTTGTTCTAAATTGTCTTTCGCAGATATCCGTCATTTCTGTCACAAATAATCTCTTTCGATTCCAAGTCTTACACGGTGTACTCTATGGTCCTAATGTGTTCTTTTAAAATATTAACGTTAAGTTAACCCATCTATGTTATACAATGAAATAATAGCACAGCCGCCATTACTCGGAGAAAGAATATGTTAAATGATATTTGTTAAAAGACATATGCCTTGTAAAATAAAATATCATTTAAACGTTTTCCAGGTACTTTTCCGACCGAGTTTTCTTCACCCACATCTTCAAACGTGGAGACAACAACAACAACAACCACCACCACCACAACAACAACAACAACAACCTCACCAGCTACAACAACAACCTCACCAGCTACAACAACAACATCGCCAGCAACAACAGCTCCGCCACCAACAACAACCACATCACCAGCTACAACAACAAAAGCTCCACCACCAACATCACAAACAATAACAACAGCAGCAGCACCACCACCACCAACAACAACAACGACAGAAACAACAACGCTAACAAGCAGCACCGGTACTACTGGTAAAGAATTGACGACTACGCAAGAGATCGGCGGGAATGGTCATGTAAGTTCTGCAGCAAATACTGCACAATGTCTCTGTATATGTTCCGTGAAGGCAAACGCTACGGTACTCAGCATGCAGGAGTTGCAGGCAAAGCTGGCACAGCTTCGTAAGGAACTGACGGTGAATTACACAACATTGTCTTCTTACATCCGCAAGCTTAACAGTATGCCTGACTCACGCAAGTCCGCACAGGGTATTGGGATCATGGGGGTAGGCATCATCACGTTATTCCTCTTCTTCATAGTTTTCCTTGACCTTCAATTCCTAGTCAAGACCGCCAAGACCGTAAAATATAATCTGGAAGGCAATAGTATGAGCTCCACCTGACTAGAAATAAAACAGTTTAATATTATTCTATGAACTTGAATAGCACTGCGTGACCTTTTGTGATAACAGGTCATCAAACAAACTGTGTTTCAAAGTATGACCCACTTGTGATGAAGGTTCGTCTTTTGGATATCCCTGTATATGTGTAAAGGATCACTATATAGCCATTGTTGATCTTTGTGTGACCTTGCTCTGGGGATTGGAGATTACTTGAAGTCTGTCGTGTGATCATGTATGACCATTTTGAGTGATTGAGTCTTTGTTTCCCTTGTATTACGTTTAAGCCCACCATCCCACCACTTTCAAATGATGGTCTATTCAATTCGCCTTTCGTCCGTGGTCCGTCCGTAAACAAACCTCGTTACCTATCGTTACGTCTCTGGGAAAAGTTCAGAAAAGATTAGTCTTACATAGAACCAATAAAGTTCAATCCATGGTGGGCGCTAAGATCCTTCTGGGATCTCTGGTTATGTTTATGGACCATTAACGTAACTGCTTGATGGATCTACTGATTGACACGTTTTGACATTTTCGGGATTATGTAGGTCAAGAAGTCCACGATGTTGATACATGTATGCATGGCATTATTCATCCCGAGCTTCCTCTTGCCCTCCAACACCACGACACAAGATTTGGATAGCCTGACAAATAGATATCTAATTCACACATATATCTATCGAAATATCCAAGTCTGGTGTCCGAGGGCACGATGAAACTTGGTCTATTTAATCGTACTGTGTTGAAGTGCCATTATTTAAAGTGTTCCTTTATGTTTTTGTTAATTTGTCACTCAGTCTATTGGGTGACCCTGTATTACTTCTTTTGATAATGAGTGTTCAAATCTTCTCTTTTCCTCTATTGCATTTCTGTATGAATGGGTCAGTAAATCTACTGAATGAAAGTGCGAGACCTCTTAATGCTAATGCAGCAATTAGTCTACTGAATGGCATAGCATCACCTGTGTTAATGGAGCAATTAGTCTACTGAATGACACAGTATCTGACCTATATATGTAAATGGGGCAATAAGTCTACTAAATTTCACTGTATGACCTTTGCTAATGAGGCAATTAGTCTACTAAATGGCACAGTATATGACCTATCAGTTAAATAGGGCGTCAAGTCTACTGAATATCACCGTATGACCTTTCTGTGTTAATGGGCAATAAGTCGACAGGATGCCACAATATGACCTTTCTGTGCTAATGGGGCCATAGGTCAATTGCATGTCACTGTATGCCATCTATACTATTGGACAATAAGTCTACTGAATGGCTCGGTGTATGACCTTTGTGTTAATGGGACAATAAGTCTACTGAATGAAACAGTGTATGACCATGAGTTAATAGGCCAATAAAGTGTCCTTAAAGGCATAGTATACTAGTACATGTATTGGTTAATGGGTCTATAAGTATAATGATGGCACAGTATGATCTGTGTTAATTGGGCAATATTTCTACCGAATTGCACTGTATAATGTCTATGTTGAATTTTCACAGAACCACGCATTACCTTTTATGAAAAAGTGAGAGAAATGACTCTTTTTTCATTCAGACAATCCTTGGAAACATCCATGTAAAAAGACCATTTCTGCTGATCTGCTGTCGCCATGCAAGTTAATTACATGTTGTACGAAATTGAATACAATATACTTTCATAAACTTGTTTTGACGCCATCGATATGGGATGGTATCGTTTGATACATTAAAAAAAATATTTAACCGCTATCTTTGTTATTATTTTAAGTACATTTAAGCGTGTATATTGTTTTCATACATTTTATTATAAACCTCTGTCGGTATGCGATCGATAAAACAGAATGATTTGGTTCCCTTTCCTTTCGCCGGTCTACAGATCTGTTGTAGTGCCGCGGTGGCCGAGTGGTTAAGGTGTACCGACACTTTATCACTAGCCCTCCACCACTGGGTTGCGAGTTCGAAACCTACGTGGGGCAGTTGCCAGGTACTGACCGTAGGCCGGTGGTTTTTCTCCGGGTACTCCAGCTTTCCTCCACCTCCAAAACCTGGCACGTCCTTAAATGACCATGGCTGTTAATAGGACGTTAAACAAAATAAACCAAACCAAACCAAACCAAACTGTTGTAGTTGTGTTCTCACAGGATGTTCTTGGATTGTCGTTACCTGTCGATATGTTGGTTAAGTTAGATTGTATCCGTCAGGTAGTCTAATTGTTTTGATTATATTGTGTCCTCACAGATCAATTTTTGATTTAGTCCAATAAGCTAGGTTTGGTCGGTTCTGTAGAGTCTTTAATTGGCTCGGATAGCTTCGTGACGTTGGTCCGGTAAGATTGTAACCATTTTTATCGTGTATTCTGATTGGTTTTGAATTTTAATTGCTGCCATTTCAAGGTATGGCATACACATGTAGATAGAAAAACTTACTTAACTAATTGACTTAATACAGCTTTAACAATTAAACTCTTAACAGTAAACAATGTAACACATTTACATTGTATAATTTACGGCAGAACCTACTTCTATATTGAAACAAATCTCCGAGTTCAGCTTAATTTACTAATCTTATCAAATCATTAACAGTGTATTGTCTGAAGACTCATTTCTCAAAGTAAACGTACAATATACGACAAAGATAACAAAAGCTTATCAACAGCTAAACAACAGGAACATTTATTCATTTTCCCTTACATATACTGGCGCATAGATTAAAATGGGACCAGTAAAAAACAGTGTGGAGTCCGGATCCAGAACAGGACATTTATCTGATAAGCTAAAGGCATTTAATTGAAGGCAAAGATGTTACTCAACCACCATTTGTATCAATAGAGCATGTTATTATAATACAACAGTGATACTATATATTATCAGATTTTCATAGATACTAAAGAGATAGCAATCAGATTTTAATCAAATTTTCCTAGAGATACTATAATAATTATAATTAAATTTCCGTAGCGATGCTAACAGGTTATATTTAATTTTCATAGATATATACATTGTACTCTACATTTCACTATATACGTATACCCAAGAGAGAATTTTCAATATGTATACCTTAAGAGAAAATTTTCATGGAGATAATCTCTATAATTCACTATGTACAATTATACCTTTAGAGAAAATTTTCATAGAGATAATCTCTACAATTCACTATGGATACCTTAAGAGAGAATTTTCGTGAAGATAATCTCTACAATTAACTATATACATGTATACCTTGAGAGAGAATTTTCATGAAGATAATCTCTACATTTCACCATGTATACCTTCAGGGAATGTTCATGACGATAATCTCTACATTTCACTATGTATACCTAAATGAAGAGATAATTTTGACGGAGATAATCTCTACATTTCACTAGGTATACCTTGAGAGAAAATTTTCATGACGATAATCTCTACATTTCACTATGTATACCTAAATGAAGAGATAATTTTGACGGAGATAATCTCTACATTTCACTAGGTATACCTTGAGAGAAAATTTTCATGACGATAATCTCTACATTTCACTATGTATACCTAAATGAAGAGATAATTTTGACGGAGATAATCTCTACAATTCACTATATACATGTATACTTTGAGAGAGAATTTTCATGAAGATAATCCCTGCCTTTCACTATGTATACCTAAATGAAGAGATAATTTTCATAGAGATAATCTCTACATTTCACTAGGTATACCTTGAGAGAAAATTTTCATGACGATAATCTCTACATTTCACTATGTATACCTAAATGAAGAGATAATTTTGACGGAGATAATCTCTACAATTCACTATATACATGTATACTTTGAGAGAGAATTTTCATGAAGATAATCCCTGCCTTTCACTATGTATACCTAAATGAAGAGATAATTTTGACGGAGATAATCTCTACATTTCACTAGGTATACCTAAATGAAGAGATAATTTTGACGGAGATAATCTCTACATTTCACTAGGTATACCTTGAGAGAAAATTTTCATCACGATAATCTCTACATTTCACTATGTATACCTAAATGAAGAGATAATTTTGACGGAGATAATCTCTACATTTCACTAGGTATACCTTGAGAGAAAATTTTCATGACGATAATCTCTACATTTCACTATGTATACCTAAATGAAGAGATAATTTTGACGGAGATAATCTCTACAATTCACTATATACATGTATACTTTGAGAGAGAATTTTCATGAAGATAATCCCTGCCTTTCACTATGTATACCTAAATGAAGAGAGAATTTTGACGGAGATAATCTCTACATTTCACTAGGTATACCTTGAGAGAAAATTTTCATGACGATAATCTCTACATTTCACTATGTATACCTAAATGAAGAGATAATTTTGACGGAGATAATCTCTACATTTCACTAGGTATACCTTGAGAGAAAATTTTCATGACGATAATCTCTACATTTCACTATGTATACCTAAATGAAGAGATAATTTTGACGGAGATAATCTCTACATTTCACTAGGTATACCTTGAGAGAGAATTTTCATGAAGATAATCCCTGCCTTTCACTATGTATACCTAAATGAAGAGATAATTTTCATAGAGATAATCTCTACATTTCACTAGGTATACCTTGAGAGAAAATGTTCATGAAGATAATCTCTGCCTTTCACTATGTATACCTAATTAAAGAGATAATTTTCATGGAGATAATCTCTACATTTCACTTCGAATACCTAATTAAACGAGAGAATTTTCATGGAGATAATTTCCATGTTTCACTATGTATACCTAATTAAATACTTAATGAAAGAGAACATTTTCTTGGAGATAATCTGTGGTCCTTTGAATACATGTGAAAGCATTACACATTACATTTGAATCAAAAGTAAGGGACAAGGTCATTGCAGGACAATGAAATATTCACAGTTTCACTACATCTGGTAAATGCAATAAACACAGGTGGGCTTATTTAATTTCAAAGCATGGAAATACTTGAAACACAATCACATAAGGTGTTAGAATAATCAGGCAGTGTAAAAACACATTCAACCATCTCATCATTTGATTTTGATAGATAGCTAAAATCTCGATCTCTGTACAAAAGGATAAGGTTTAAAAATGCTTAAAACTATAACATTATATACAAAGTTAGTCTATTAATATACATGCTAATGTCACGTTTCCTTTTTGTTTGGTCTTGATCCCAGCTGTAAAATGGAGAAACTTAGCATCAGAACTATCTAAGAAATTTTCTTATATGTAAAACATGTGTAATTTGCATTGATTACATTTTCATTGATTAAAAACCATGAACAAATACAATTTTAAAATTAACAACTCCGCAGTTTGTTCATAACTGTGAAAACCTTTCACAGTGTGGAAAACTGTAATGAAAATGACTAGCTACCCCAGCTATATATATATATATCTCAATTCTGACCAAATTCTCCTTTCCAATGAAACCATGAACACCAACATACCAGCTTATTAATTGGTCAACAGACAAGCACCTATTGTTAACAGATAACAATATTTACATTTGAATTGTCATCAATATTACAAAATATTACAGTAATCTGTCTGTGATAACAGTACAACAAAACAATCTTCATATTGCACAGGAATAATACCACCAGTCACACGAGTTTCGTTTTATATGAGATTATTGATACGAGTCTAAATTGTTCATTTACTAAGCACCTGGTGAGGTTAAATTAAACACTGGTATAGAGTGTCATTACTTTCATGTGAAATAAAAACCATACTAAGATTCTGTTTATCACATAACTAAGGTATATTTGAAAACCTTTATCAAAACATAATTTTGTCATTCTGATGATTATGAATTGTGAAATGATGTCTTTTTCATTCCCTGGCTCTTTCCATGAAGATACGCCACCACAATCAAAATGATACAAACTTACATCCATTCACAACTCTGCCAGGTGATATCTATAGAGATTTAACACAGTTATCACATAATCAGCCTATTATCCACTGTATTCAGCCATACAATAGTCTTGCATATATATATGTTAACTGTGTATTATATATACCCTGGAGCATTTGTCATTGCTTACACCAGTAAGAAATTGAAGACGACGTCATTGTATGGACAATAATGTCATATTATTGTCCATTGGCCCTAATGAGCACTGGACGAGTTATAAAAATATTTCAATCATGTGACACGTTCAGGCCCCGCCCATCAGCACCTTTGGGTCACGTAAGACCCCCAAGGTCATCAACCATACCATCAAACTGCCATTCCTTGGGTCACGTAAGACCCCCAAGGTCATCAACCATACCATCAAACTGCCATTCCTTGGGTCACGTAAGACCCCCAAGGTCATCAACCATACCATCAAACTGCCATTCCTTGGGTCACGTAAGACCCCCAAGGCCATCAACCATACCATCAAACTGCCATTCCTTGGGTCACGTAAGACCCCCAAGGCCATCAACCATACCATCAAACTGCCATTCCTTGGGTCACGTAAGACCCCAAAGGTCATCAACCATACCATCAAACTGCCATTCCTTGGGTCACGTAAGACCCCCAAGGTCATCAACCATACCATCAAACTGCCATTCCATACTGAAAATTCTAACCAAGTTAAAACGAATTCAAATAGAAACTTAACAAATGCTAGTCAAAAATACGATTTCCCCATAAATAAACTATCACAAAGTTTACCGTGCACAGGGGTGGATGCGAGATCCCAGGGTCATGAAATTTACAATTCAAAATACAATAATGGTAAAGCACCTTAACATCCTTCTATCTATGAAGAGTATTTTATTCTACCTTATTTGGATTATGAGAAGCAGATTCTTTTTACAACATGTTTGTGTTCATCTATTTACTTCTATTGGGCCCCGCTCCTCTTGCCTCAGGGGGATCAGAGTCACCATTTATGCAAAATCTGTTCCCCTTCCCCTAAGGATGTTTCTGACCATATTTGGCTCAAAATCTATTGAAGACTTTTGACTAGTAGCGATTTGAAACAAATGTTGGAGGATGACGGACACCAAGCCATGGCATAAGCTGACCAGCCCTTCTGATCCAGGGAATCATATATGGGACAGGGGGAAGGCACTTTGTAATTAGGGGGCCACCTATAGGAGTGATGCCCTTCCAACATATCCATTTTGTTGTGAAGAAAGGTAACCTTGTATAGAAGGAATTTTAATGTAAAAAAAAATGGCACCAACACATCAAATACACCCAACAACGTACAGAGTCAATTTATTTCTAACCCCACCAACCCATAGATGTGATTTTAATTCCCCCCCCCCCCCCCCCCCGTCCCGTATATGTTTTCCTTGAACAGCCCAGAGCTGATAATTGATAATGTAGAATATTCTGAACAAAAATCATATACTGAAATAAACAAAGGGAAACAACTTTTTGCAAAAGTTGTCAAATCAAAATACCTTTCAAGGAACACAACAACATGACAATGGTACATATTATAATGAATCATTTCAATTTTAGATCAAAATGTTGCTAAGGGAAACAACTGCATACCATGCTTAAAACAGCCTATCTAATTTCAAAGAGATTGGTTAAAATGAAGGAGAGATTGGTTGAAAAATGTAGGAGATCTTGAGACAAGTTTATGCTGGACAGACAGACACAGTCATACCATAATACTGATAATAATTTTGACGGGCATTTAAAAAGAAGTTATGTGAAAAAATCTTGTGTTATATGAAGTTGTTATCATAACAAGTGCAGTTGTATGACATATAAGAAGTTGATGGTGTATTCACAACATGCTGCTGCTCATGACATATCCAAAATGGCCTTCTCACAAGACTGCAGCTTCACATTTACACTACTGGTGCTCTTCTCCAAGGTCTTCAATGTCTGTTTCTGACACATGGTCTGTTTGGCCAGATTAAATATCCGTGTCTGCAGCTGTTCCACTTCCAGAAGGATGTCCTTGAGGCGATTGTTCTTCTCTTCCATTTCAGACTCTGCATCCTGGATCTCCTTTTCAACACCTGGTACCAAAAATGTATGAGATGATAATTATAATTAATAAGCTAACCTACATGGTTGCATCTGGAAATTAGTTGACAGTCTGCATTAAAAGTTCACAGTAACAAACACAACGGACAATTAAACAGGAATGACAACTCTTCAACCAGAAAATACAGTTTCATCAATGAACAAGAGATCCCAGAGGGATCTTGGCGCCCACCATTTAATGATCTTTATAGCTTCCATATCAGATTGATCTTCTCTCTATTTTTCCCTTCCTTTTACTAATCTGTGCAAATTGAGAAACATCCCTTAAGTACTTTTCAAACAAGGGAAACCTAGCTATATATAAAATTTGAGATTTAGCGATAATGGCTTTTTGTTGGCCAGGTTGTTTTCCGGACAGATTGGTCCCAAACTGCAATACGAGGGACCAAGGGGAACCTACATATGAAATTTGAGAAAGATCCCTTCAGTACTTTCTGAGAAATAGCGATAACAAACTTCAATTGTCAAAATCCAAGATGGCTGCCTGTCGGCCATGTTGTTTTCCGATTGGTCTCAAAATGCAATATGCATAACAAGGCACCAAGGGGAACCTACATATGAAATTTGAGAAAGATCCCTTCAGTACTTTCTGAGGATTAACAATAACAAGAATTGTTTACGGACCGACGGAGGGACCATGGACGCAGGGCGATTTGAATAGCCCACCATCTAATGATGGTGGGCTAAAAATTCCAACTGCATGAATATCCATTCTCTTTTTTCTCAAAACTGTTGGCATGAAACTCACCTGACAGCAAGTATATATTGTAATACTAACAAGGATACAGTAGTTGTAATTAAAGTAAAAGCCTAAAATTGTCCGTTAGGGTCAAGGTTAACAGATGGACAAATATGCATGTAGCATGCATCTGCTGACTTTGTCGTGCCCTTGTTTTTCATTGCCAGAATAACTTTGATATACACTGCCCATTAAATACGTCCAGATGGCAATATATTGTCTTCCTTACAGAAGGACATATCACTAACCCATCTCCTTATAAATTTTTATCATACTTAATTAATTTAAGTATAAATATGTCAATAATTTTTCTGTTGTAAATATTTTACATCAATGCTAGCTAGACTCTGACAAATGAACCACCTAAAACCATGCAGCACCCCAAACAATTACCTCAGTATTGAGAAACAGTTGTTGACAAAAAAATCTAATTGGTGTGACAGACAGCAGAATTACGTGAAGGAACAGTATTAAACCAAAATATGTACAGTGCACTGACCGTTCATCTGACTTTGTAGATCTTTCATCTGTTTATTGTAGCCGTCGCGGTCTTTGTTGAGGACTGCAAGGATCGACGTGCGATGGTCACTGCCACAGATTCTGAGGTATTCTATAAAAGCTTTCCCTATCCCTGCAACAACAAAAAATAAAATAAATAAATAAACAATATACTTCTGAATCAGGAGCTTACATTTCAGATCATATATCTTACCTTATTTACATGTACAGTCAAACTTCGTTAACTCGAACTCAGATAACTTGAAGACCCCGTTTAACTCGAAGTATTACTCCGGTCCCGGCCAAAATCCTTCTTTTTCTTAGTAATAAAAACTCGGATAATTCAAATCGGATAATTCGAAAAACTCGGTTAATCCGAAGTAAAATGTTGGTCCTGCTATTATAAAACCTATGAAAAATGTACCGGTTATCCCGAAGTTGAAAACATTATTTTCATTTTTAAACAAAATGTGTCAACACAAGTATCTGTCTTGGTATCAATGTTTTTCCTGGTATTAGTATTTTTTCCCAGTGTAAGATATCTATAGCGAGTATATAGTAGTCTTACCTATATCTTACTTAACAAATACCATGACACCAAACATAAATATCTTACCTATATATATCACCCGATATAAATATCTTACCTATATATATATATACCACCTGATATAAATATCTTTACCTATATATCACCTGATATAAATATCTCACCTTTATATCACCTGATATAAATATCTTACCTATATATCACCTGATATAAATATCTTACCTATATACATGTATATACCACCTGATATATTAAAATAAAATATCTTACCTATATACCACCTGATATATTAAAATAAAATATCTTACCTATATACCACCTGATATAAATATCTTACCTATATATATCACCTGATATAAATATCTTTCCTATATATATCACCTGATATAAATATCTTACCTATATACCACCTGATATAAATATCTTACCTTTATATCACCTGATATAAATAACTTACCTATATATCACCTGATATAAATAACTTACCTATATACCACCTTATATAAAATTGTCACAAACAGAAAATACTTACTAAACAACATAAATTCTGTAACTCACATTAATATCCTAACAAACATAAATGTTACTTTTTCAACATAATAATCGTTACCTCAAAAATATCTAACAATTTAACATAATACTTCAACATAAATATCTTACCTAACATATCTTTATTTTACCCTTATTTTAACATAAATATCTTAACAAACATAAATATCTTAACAATCATATCTAAATTTTACCTATATTTTTAACATAAATATCTTTCCTCACATAAATATCCTAACAAACATATTCAACATAAATATCTTACCTAATATATCTATATTTTACCTACGTTTTTAACACAAATATCTTAACATCTTAACAAACATAAATATCTTAACAAACATAAATATCTTACCTAATATATCTATATTTTACCTACGTTTTAACATAAATATCTTAACATCTTAACAAACATAAATATCTTAACAAACATAAATATCTTACCTATTTCCTACCTTAAATAATTAACAGATATATCTTACCAGAATCATTATTGTTGGTACTACCACTGTTTTCACCACACGTTGTCTCACTGGTGATCGCCACATCTGTAATGCTAGAGAAGAAAGTATTCCATAGATAAAGGTACTTTGTAACATAGTAGGTATAGGTATATAGGTACAAGTCACAGTCTAAAAAATCTTTCTCATACTTTTTCTTTGCAAAAATAGTTTGTAACTGTGGAAAGCTTGAGAGTATTCTACCAAGTCATGTGTCTGTCAGTGAAAAATCTTTAATCTTTTTCAATACTTAAGTGTACAATTGGCAGACAGACATGGGAGACTTATTTTATGGCCTGTCCGGGCAAGTAAAAAAATTCAATATTTGTATGTATATTAAATTATCTACTCTCAGTGAATACATAAAATAATATGGTTTGTTATTGACCAGGTCATTACATGGTGATCATAAATGCACATACTATATAAATATTTATACATATATAAACTAGAGCTGTCACCAAGGGGGTGTCAAGCATACCCCCCGGTTTTCCATGATTGGTTTGGATACTTTGTTAAGCTGCCTATTTATGGTACTATAACCAAATCAAACATGTTCTATGTTTAGGTAAGAACTAAGTGAATGCATAGCCGAACAAAATTTTGCTTGTTTTTAAAGAAAAAGGGGCATAACTCTATTAGAACTGGTAATTCGGCAAAATCTTTGCATAGAGCTAAGCCTCATAGGGTCCTCTAACTACATACCAAATTTTAGTAAAATCCATTCAAAACAAAGCAAATGCATAGCCAGACAAGCTAGTAACCATTTTTTGCATAAAGGGGCATAACTCTGTAAAAAGGTTTTTTTCGGAAGAAGACGTTACTGGAGACACAACTTCATGCCATCCTTCAACTCTGTATAAAGTTACAAGAAAATCCATCAAAAACTAAGTGACTGCATAGCCTGACAAATTATGACACATTTTGTATGAAAAAGGGGCATAACTCTGTTAAAAAGAGCTAAATCGCAAAATCACTGCAGGGGACACAATTTCATATGGTCTTCTAACTATATACCAAATTTGAGTGAAATCCATAAAGAAATGAGCGAATGCATAGCCAGACAAATTTTGTGACAGATGGACGGACGGACGGACAAGGTGATTCCAGTATACACCCACCTAACTTTATTACGGGGGTATAAAAAAATATTTAAGTATATATATAATTGTCAAGTAGTAATAACGACAGTACAGACCAGTAAATTGTCTAATTTTTGAGGCAATCTGCCCCTTTATCAAGACACGGGTAAATTACATACGATCACATATAGACATAGAACATGTACAGAATTACACAAATATATCTTGGCAATTCAGTCTGAAGAATCTCCAAGATGCGACAGAACTTATATAGACATGTTGTCAAGTTTTTCTTTTTCTTTATAAAATATAATATATCTATCTTTTTTAAATAGTGTGGTTTTTGACCTTTTAACCTTGACCAATGACCACTAAAATCATCAGGAGAACTTGCTGCTATGATTCTACAGAGTAAATATGAACTAAACCTGTTGTCCATGAAATGTTTTGCATGCAAGCTTTTGTCTTCAGAAGTGGTCAAGTATGACCTATATAAATTTTACCCTGTCTGCAAAAGACACCGTCAGAACACCGACTAGAATTGGTCTGTCGGCAAAAGACACCGTCAGAACACTGACTAGAATTGGTCTGTCAGCAAAAGACACCGTCAGAACACCGACTAGAATTGGTCTGTCGGCAAAAGACACCGTCAGAACACTGACTAGAATTGGTCTGTCGGCAAAAGACACCGTCAGAACACTGACTAGAATTGGTCTGTCGGCAAAAGACACCGTCAGAACACTGACTAGAATTGGTCTGTCGGCAAAAGACACCGTCAGAACACCGACTAGAATTGGTCTGTCTGCAAAAGATGAAGTCATGTAGGCTGTTAATCAGTATCTAAATTTTAAAGCTGACAGAACACTGACTATAGTCTGTTTGAAAAAACCTGGCAATAGAGTCATGTAGTCTGTAAACACTTCAGTTAATAACTTAAGATTCTAAATTTGAGATCAATAGAATATTACATGGGTCTGATCTGTGAACAGGGATATCTCAACCTGAGTGTAGGAGTTTGGCCAGTCAGCACGAGGCTTGCCGGGTGCTGGCCAGTCAAACTCTTACACAAGGGTTGTCATCTCCCTGTTCGCGGAACAGACCAATGATTGATTATTTTTCTCACATCCATGTAAGCAAATGTAAGTTTTTATGAAGTTTTTAATCAAGCCATCTATAATCATTGATGCTCCTTGGAATATGTGTCAAAAAATGATGTCATCATTTACAATATGGTTACTCAACACAAAATGTTGACGTTACGTAATTGTGGGCAGCATCATAGTGTGTGCCAGCTGGTGTATAGCTAATTTACATGTACACCAAACAGCAGAGACAGACCTGTTAGTGTTGCTATCTACACTCATTCTCACAGAGTCATCACTACAATCTTCAGCCATGTCTGTTTCCATCTGAAATAAAACAGAATTAAAGAATGTTGAAAGTTAATTGTCTTTCCTAATAAGTTTCAATATGTAAACTTTATCTATTTTACAACAATTGTGAAACAAGTTATGCCAACACAATGGCCAATCCTGTCGGCCCACATGGAAGTGTGAGGACTTTGGAGAAAACTGGTATATCCGGAGAAAACCTACGTGGAAGAAAACCCAGACTTCCTAGGTGAAAGGCAAGTGCGTTACCACTGTGCCACCGGACAACCCAAATCTATGCTTCAAAAATGTGTGGAAGTTTATAAATGCAGAACATGACTGCTTGGGGATATCTTAGAGTCTATATTTTGTTGCTGTTGTTGTTGTCAAAACAGGGTTCTTTTATCGTTTTATTTTGGTGTGTATAAATTAAATTTGATGATTACATCAACCCTGTGTCAAATTTCGGCATAGTTAACCGGGCATCCAGTAGACCCTTGAGAGTATGTTTTTGACTCCCCAAATTGAGATCTGACTCTTGGATTTGAAGGGACATGTCTAATTGACATGTTTTGACCCTTCAGATTTCTGAGATAAGGTGATTTGACTTCTGAAATTGCTAAAAGTCAAGGGTCAACTGGATGCCCTGGTTAAATGCTTATGTTGCAAAACTGATTACCTGCCTTCCAAGTCATAGATAAATTGTTTTATTATTGTCATCCCCCTACACCACTGAATCCAACCCCTTAAGTGTACATAGACCTGCTGTACATGTATTTATTAATCTATCTTCAATCAAATCACATTTTCAGTTTTTGGTCTTAACAAGAGATCCCAGAGGGATCTTGGCGCCCACCATTGAATGATCTTCATAGGTTCCATGTCAGATTGATCTTTTCTCTACTTTTCCCTTCATTTTACTAATCTGTGCAAATTGAGACATCCCTCCAGTACTTTTCAAACAAGGGAATCCTAGCTATATAAGAAATTTGAGATTTAACGATAATGGCTGTTTGTTTGCCAGGTTGTTTTCAGGACAGACTGGTCCAAAAATGCAATACAAGGGACCAAGGGGAACCTACTTATGAAATTTGAGAAAGATCCATTCAGTACTTTGAGAAATAGCGATAACAAACTTCAATTGTCAAAATCCAACATGGCGGTCTGTCGGCCATATTGTTTTCCAATTGATCTCAAAATGCAATAAGCATAACGAGGCACCAAGGGGAACCTCCATATGAAATTTGAGAAAGATCCATTCAGTACTTTCTCAGAAATAGTGATAACAAACTTCAATTGTCAAAATCCAAGATGGCTGCCTGTCGGCCATGTTGTTTTCAGATTGGTCTCAAAATGCAATATGCATAACTAGGCACCAAGGGAAACTTACATATGAAATTTGAGAAAGATCCCTTAAATACTTTCTCAGAAATAGTGATAACAAACTTCAATTGTCAAAATCCAAGATGGCTGCCTGTCGGCCATGTTGTTTTCAGATTGGTCTCAAAACGCAATATGCATAACTAGGCACCAAGGGAAACTTACATATGAAATTTGAGAAAGATCCCTTAAATACTTTCTCAGAAATAGCGATAACAAACTTCAATTGTCAAAATCCAAGATGGCTGCCTGTCGGCCATGTTGTTTTCCGATCAGTCTCAAAAGGCAATATGCATAACTAGGCACCAAGGGAAACCTACATATGAAATTTCAGAAAGATCCATTCAGTACATTCTCAGAAATAGCGATAACAAACTTCAATTGTCAAAATCCAAGATGGCTGCCTGTCGGCCATGTTGTTTTCAGATTAGTCTCAAAACGCAATTGCATACCTAGGCACCAAGGAAAACCTACATCTGCAATTTCAGAAAGATCCATTCAGTACTTTCTCAGAAATAGTGATAACAAACTTCAATTGTCAAAATCCAAGATGGCTGCCTGTCGGCCATGTTGTTTTCCGATTGGTCTCAAAACGCAATATGCATAACTAGTTACCAAGGGGAACCTTCATATGAAATTTGAGAAAGATCCCTTCAGCACTTTCTCAGAAATAGCGATAACAAACTTCAATTGTCAAAATCCAAGATGGCTGCCTGTCGGCCATGTTGTTTTCCGATTGGTCTCAAAATGCAATATGCATAACTAGGCACCAAGGGGAACCTACATCTGAAATTTGAGAAAGATCCCTTCAGTACTTTCTGAGAAATAGCGATAACAAGAATTGTTTACGGACGGAGGGACGGACGGACGGAGGGACGGACGGACGACGGACCACGGACGCAGGGCGATTTGAATAGCCCACCATCTGATGATGGTGGGCTAAAAATGCAGCAATTGCTTTTTAAATCCTATAGTAGATCACAGACGGAGAGATTTAGTGCGTACACATACAATTGACCAAAACCTCTTTTGTATAACATACAAACAATTGATTAATTCTCACATTATTCCTGCATATACTTCCCACCTCTCACAATGTAAAAGTGTACTTGGGTAATAAATAACTAGCTATGACACGGTCCACTGCACACATAATCCCCTGACATGGCTAATCATGATTACATGCCTGACCATGAAAGTGGTTCTGTGTAATGGAGAGTGGTAAAATGGCTGTATAAGATCAAGGGGAAATTAGCAATAAGTTAGTAATGATGAACCACTAGGGATTAGAAAAGTGGAAATTCGCTCGCCAAAGTGGAAATTCCTACCACTTTTGGCTTAACCTACCAGAGATTTTTAGTAGTTTCCACTTTATTTTTTATATTTCCGCAAAATGTTTCCTATTACCACTGCTTTAATAGTCTTTCCACGGATTTATCACTCTTACCACTAGCTGTTTATTCTTTCCAGTACAATTTAGTAATTACCACTAATTATATATAATTTGGTTTAATTGGTAAAAGTAGACCGCTAGTAACTATAAATCGTTCATCTGTTTCAGAATACTTGCCGATGGCCTCGTCACGGCTGAGCGCGTTCACCTGTGTGTCAAACGTGCCCCGTGACGATGGCAAGTAAAGGCTTCATACAGTGAACGCGCTGTAAGTTTAGCTGAACCATAGCTCTTGACGACCATGGAATTATTAAATGTATATGAACCAACTGATTTATGGTTGTTTTGTTTTCATTTCCATCCACTATTTTTACAGTTGAAATCAAAATCCTTTGATGATACAGCGCTGCGTACATATCTGACGGTAGGTATCTAGATGTGCTGCTAAGTGAATCAAAATTACCATGTAAAACCATATGACTATCTTCTGAGAGATGTATTTACCGAAATTATTAAAATGTCCCACACAAAGTTGTATTACGGTGTTTGTTTTCACTTCCAACGGAGAGATCTCGACATATGTGTCTGTGTGTTGATAGCAGATCGAGAGCACCAACACTGTTACGTAGGTGTGACACGTGGGAACACACTAAGTTTAGCTGAGCCATAGCTCTTGACGACCATGGAATTATTAAATGTATATGAACCAACTGATTTATGGTTGTTTTGTTTTCATTTCCATCCACTATTTTTACAGTTGAAATCAAAATCCTTTGATGTACAGCCGGGGACGTCGTCCCCGATTCAGCGCTGC